>NC_091211.1:22265956-22363456 GCF_040958095.1 Procambarus clarkii
TGTATTAACACGATGTACTGAACGGGGTGAGAATAGCTTGAGCTACGTCATCCCTTTGTGTGTATTTTACCTCAATAAACTTATTTCTATTTCAGTTTCAGTATACTTCAGTTCAGGACTAAAATTAAACTCTAAGTGTATGTACACAGAGTAACAGGGTACACCTGAGTGTATAATCCTTGACCAGGAGGAAGGTTTGGGTTTGTGTTGGGTTTAAGACCCATCAACTTCTGGAGGGGTCATATTGGGGTCATATCAGGGGTCATATCTATGAAGGCCAATATGAAGGTGTTTACTGACCAACCAGCAAGTTTACTGTGGTCCTAAACATAGTTGAGGACCTCAGTAAACTCTGTATATATATACACCGAAAAGCGGCGTACACCTCTGATGTAGAGCAATCTTGTTTACAGTTACTCTCTTAGTGACTGTAAACAAGATTGTTCTACAACAAAAAGAACATAGATTGTTCTACAACACTTTTGTTGTTCTACAACAAAAGTGTGTTATTTATCACAATCTATATCTAGATGTATTAGCATAATAGATTAAGAACACGTCTCGTTCTCTTAAATTATAACGAATTTCATTAACTTATATAAATGTGATTATTAACGTTAACTATGGTTTCCTCCACAGCGCTGGTAATAACGAAATTCGTTAATTTATTTCTACAAAATTATCTGAATAAAATAAGCGACCCGTGGGAGTTGATGGAGCCGTTATCTCTGGACCTCAACGTTGATTATATGGCCGAGTGAGTATGTGTTTAAGGCTTATCTATAAGAACCTTGTTTGTTTGTGGTGGTCTTAATGATATAGTTGTACTGATAAGTCAGAGTGAGCTGATTACACATTGCTTGATTACTGACTTGGGGGGCCCAGGAAGTGTACTCTGTCTCTTGTCTCTTTCTCTGTCTGTCTCTCTCTCTCTGTCTGTCTCTCTCTCTGTCTGTCTCTCTCTCTGCAGATCCAACACCTGAAGCTCTAATAATACGATCTCTCGTGCCCTTCAGCATGACCTTGACGATGAACGAGCCGAAGGTGGAGGGCGTTACCACGTTCAACGCGTACAACTGCACCACGACGAACGTCGCAGACGGCAAGATGGACATCGTGTTGAACTTCGCCGCTCCGCAGCTGACGCTGTCCTCGGCCGCTTACATCATGAACGGCACTCTGGTCGACCACATCAACTTGGAGGGACGAGGACCGGCCGAGTTAGTACACATCGTCGTGTGACTGAGCTGGTTGATGTCTCGATGTGAGAGATGGGATGCTAGAGCGAGGTGGTCTTTGCTGGCAGTCGTTCTTCGCTGGGGATCTCGAACCTAAACTAATTTAACCTAACCAAATCTGATCTAATTTAACCTAGCCTAACGTAACCTGAGGGCAACTAAACCAACCCAACTCATCCTTTCCCTGCATGAGGGAGTGTGTGTTGGAATTAGTGTTGTGATTTGATGGGGGGAGGGGGTCACATTGCCAGGTGAAATACTAGGCATTGAACCTCTGGAGTGTGGGTTCGAATACTCTGGTGGACCCTCTGTGGACCTCTCCATGCTTATATACTTATATTTCTATGTTCTTTTGTTATTATATTCTTTCGTTTATGCTCTTGATGTTCTTATTATTTTGTTTTTAAGTTCCTGTGTTCTGTTATGGTCTTTTTGTTCTTACGTTTTGTGCTTATGTTCTTCTATTGTTATGTTATTTTCTTTTGTTCTTAAGCTCTTTTCTTATGTTCTTATACTATGTTCAGTCATCCCCGGCTCTCGATCTTCCTCTGACATAGCTCCTCCTTGTAACATAGTTCCTCCATTGTTACACAGCTCAGCCTTGGCAGCATAAAATTCGCTAACTGGCGTATTGGTTCCCTTTCATCAGAATCGTTATCGAGAACTTGGATATCAATATAGAAGGAAAAGGCTTCATCGACTACAGGGTCAGCAGCTTTTATCTGAACTTCGATAACGCTTCCCTTAATCTGGAAATGAGACGCTGGACGGTAAGGGAACATTTTACAGTCCTTTCCAGTCAATCTGGATCTCCATAAGTCGACGCTTGTCACTGGAAATGGTTCTCGTTAGCATTAACTATCCAGGGGCCAGATTCACGAAAGCACTTACGAACGTGTACATCTTTTCTCAATCTTTAACGGCTTTGGTTACATTTATTAAACAGTTTACAAGCATGAAAACTTGCCATTCAACTGTTGTTATTGTTATAAACAGCCTCCTGGTGCTTCGGAGCTCATTAACTGTTTAATAATTGTAAACAAAGCCGCCAAAGATTGAGAAAAGATGTACAGGTTCGTAAGTGCTTGCGTAAGTGCTTTCGAGAATCTGGCCCCAGGGAATTTGAAGTCGTGTCCACTCGCTAGGGAAAAATCTCTTTGGGATCATAGTACCCTCATCCATTATGGATAAGGGTATACCCATAAATGATGGATGTACCCTCACGCACACGTGTACATACACATATTCAGGGAGGACGTAGTGACGCAGGTGTTGAATGAAGGAGGTGGTGATGCAGGTATTGAATGAAGGAGGTAGTGACGCAGGTGTTGAATGAAGGGCCCCGGTGAATGAACTAGTGAGGCAGGAGTCCATAGTGTGTGTGTGTGTGTGTGTGTGTGTGTGTGTGTGTGTGTGTGTGTGTGTGTGTGTGTGTGTGTGTGTGTGTGTGTGTGTGTGTGGTAAGACACCTGGTGATGCAGGTATCATAATATGTGGTAACGCAGATGTGCTCTCCTCGGCAGGTGAACTTCGAGGGCGTGATGCCCGGGACGGACCTGGGCACGCTGTTCAACGAGTTCTTCAGCGCCCACGGCCAGGAGCTCCTCGACATGCTCGAGATCAGAATCAGCAACGGCAAGTTAGTCGACTTTATCAACGGCTTGTTCGAGCGGTCGACTTCCTCTCCTGTGCCTACAACCTCTTCTGGTGCCCCTTCTACTCCTGTGTCTACGGCCCCTTCTACTCCTGTGCCTACGGCCTCTTCTGGTGCCCCTTCTACTCCTGTGCCTACGGCCTCTACTACTCCACCTACACCTACCGCCCCTGCCACCGAGGCGTTTAACGAGACAATTCCAGCCACGGAAACTTCCCTGCCACCTGAGCCTTAAGACAAGTAAACATCAGAGAGGAAGCAGCTTTACACGACCTAACACCACACTCACTCCATACATCTACCACCTACGGGGTATACTCATGCCCGTGTCACCTCTTGTGGTGGTTTAATCTTTATCAATCAATCAATCGAGACAGTTGCCAGCGCTGGAAGAGCTCTGCAACAACACACATACACACACTTGAGATGCAGTTTGTCTTGCATGTGCGACTGGCTGATGAGAGGCGTGACAAATATACTTATCTTAAAAGCAGACTGTCATTGTTTCCTTCAGTATGAAGTTCTAATATAATTATCAAAATGGGATTAAAGACAGGTAAAAATCGAGGTTAGGGTTGCACGTAAGTTTTGAAAACCTTTATTTTAAATTGCGATGATTTTACTTGGGATATTTTGGTTTCCACTACACCGGGGGTTCGTATCTCCTTCACCACCAACGCATCTTAATTTATATATTAATTTATATGGTTTAGAAAGGCGAAGAGTTTGTGGTGACGTTACTGAAGTGCACAAGTAGATAAAAGGGGGGATATTAATGTGTTAAAAAAAAGAGAAAACGAAACAGTGGATATACGATAGATAAGTTTGGATTCAGGAAAGACCTGGGTAAATACTGGTTTGGAAACTTTAGGAAAGACCTGGGTAAATACTGGTTTGGAAACTTTAGGAAAGACCTGGGTAAATACTGGTTTGGAAACTTTAGGAAAGACCTGGTTAAATACTGGTTTGGAAACTTTTGGAAAGACCTGGTTAAATACGGGGTTGGAAACTTTAGGAAAGACCTGGGTAAATACTGGTTTGGAAAATTTAGGAAAGACCAGGATAAATACTGATTTGGAAACTTTAAGAAAGACATGGGTAAATACTGGTTTGGAAACTTTAGGAAAGACCTGGGTAAATACTGGTTTTGATAAATAGAAAATGACTGGCAAATGAATGAGTTTGGTTGGATATATATATATAGGAGCTGCCTCCTATATACCAATAAGCAGCCTTCAGTTTCCTTAATAATTATTGTCTACTGTTCCACTCTAACGCAGAAGATACACAAGATAAACAATATTGTCGGAAAATCCGACACCATTTAATAATCATACAGATAATAGCTGTATTACCAACAAGTTACCCATAGAAAACGTAACTTGTAGTGGAATTACCATCTAAAGAAAACGGGATATCATCACCACATACCATTATAATTCACCAGCTATTCTGCTGGGAATTATTCTTAAATACATTAGTCTTTGGACTTTACCATCATAAAAACATCTTATATAAATTAATTTAATTATCAATATTAAAGTAGAGTAAATGTGACCCTTCTATCACTTTCTGACATGTGGACAAAGTAGGCCAGGCGTCAGGGAGGAAGGGGGCAGCCATTGTTGTGTCACCTCCGAGATGTGTGGAGCAAATTCGGCTCCTATCATTCTGGACAATGTCGGCCAGTAACGTCAATAGTATGGAGTGTTAAACAGCCATTGTTTATATTGAGACCAGAGGCTCACACGGGAGCAAATTCGGCTCCTGTTAAATTTACTTGGACGTAGTGTTATGGAAACCAAAGGTGTACCATTTTTCAACACGCTGTCTACAATTCAAGTTAAGTGTTCTTTCCGAAACCCGTTTATCATTCATTTATGGCCATTAATGTCAGGATATAGGGTGACCCGGTTAGATCACGTGGAAGCCTCAAACTAAAGGTAATTAAGCCAGGTCTTCAATGTTCCATGTACTGTATAGTGTTTTCTCTGATATAACTTGTCATATATAGGTATCTGGCTTCACAGTTAGCGCCCTTTTGACAGGTCAAGACGAGGAAGAGTTTGTGCACCAGTTACCTGGGTGATGAAAGCTACCTCAAAGAGGATAATTTGGTGTCTACAACCTAGTTATACCTGGTGGACTAACCTGCTGTACTATAAGATAAGGAACCTCATCAATGTATGTAGCTATTACTGTAGTTTGATTGGCTGCATATATATTAATTTAATAAACCCCCCTAATGTGTAGAGGATCGATTTGTGAGATTATGAGATTATTGCAGAAATACAGTCCACTTAACATTATACAAATTGCTATCGAAGTATATAAATTAACGTAAATATAAATTCATATAAATTAAATAAATATAAATCTCACAGGTCGGTTCCCACATTATTTGGACCTTCGGAACCGGAATATTCGGTCCTTTGAACCCACATTTGGTCATCTTAGTACCGGATGAACCAGTTAACCAGTGGATTCATTAAATAAACTAGTGCAGTGTTATTTAAACAAAGCCAGCAGTCAAGACGGCAGCGTAGCCTCGAGGGAGCTCAGGAGCCTCCCTCAACTGAGTTCAGCTTCGTCAGCGGTTTCATGCACACCCACAGATATTTGGTGGCGTGTTATTTCGTGAAATGACAGCGCTAATATAAAAGCCAGCCAAATTAGTGACTATGTCGCGAGATTGTTCACGGATTTCGTGGTGTTACATTTCGCGAGAGATTATCTACGAATTTTGTGGAGTTTATTTCGCGAGGTCACTAATAATATTTAATACTTCTAGATAATATTAGAAGTTTCATAGAGGCTAATTAAGAGGCTATTATCAATAATTGTGTATATTATTTCTCCAAAATAGATTATTATTTAATATATATTGCACTAGTGATCACAGTATAATATTTACTAATTGCCAACCCACAACAGGGTAGGATAAAACCATTGACTAGTTGAACTATTATCGTTCATCCTAGTCCCATTATTACCATAGTCAGTTGTACTATATTGATCAACCAACACCATTAATGAATGGTCCAGACCCTATTTTGGGTGTAATTTTTATCAACTCGAGTTGAGTTGTGTATATATAATAATTTACTTATGATCATTACACCTTTGAGTGATTAATTAGTGTCTATTCCATCCTAGGGTGATATAGAAGAGCTAACCTAAAGGTACTTCCAGTGACACTGGTTTATCACTCAAATCATTAGTGTGTATGATTGTATATATATAATGTGTATTAATTTTAAGTGCTAACCTCTAGTAGAGGTAGGATTATTGCCTAGTGAGTTCAGAATTTACCCTAGGCTACCATTAGTGTTTGTTCAGTATTATGAGCAGCCCAAGTACAAGCCCCACAAGGCTTCACCAACTAGCCAGGATGGATAATGCAGGGAGAATGAAAAGAACCCTTGCAGGTCTTAAAGGCCACTTAACAAGACAGATCAAGAAATGTGAAGATTTGTCACAACAATCTCAAGTTGATTATGCTGACCTGGAAAGCTATTATCAAGCAGCTGCAGGTAAATTTGAGCAAATCAAATGCCAAATGGCTGTCCTTGTGGGGACAGACTACTACCATCAATTCATTGGTAGCCCTACTAAATATCAGGGCATAACCATGTTAAACTCTGCAGGAGGTAAATTACTCTCAGGCCCAGTATCAAGCCTGAGGAGACCTATGCCTGCAGATAAACAATACCAGTAGAAACCTAAATTTGTCAGCTGATTATATTTCTCCAGTAGCATTATACTAAGGAGATTACAGCTGAGTATAGTAACAGAGGTTGATGTTAGTATCATCATTTAAAGCTGAAGATGAGTTCATGAGGCCTCAGTGGCAAATCAGTGAACAGTAGCCTAAAACAGCTACAAGTCACTGCGACCAATGTCACTGAACCCACTGCAGTCTCAGAACCATACTTTACTTTAATGATGAGCTATTCAATCTTCTGAATCAATTAACTAAATTAAACCCCAATAAATCTGATGACTGATTTGATACATTTATTATTTAATCAAGATGTATTCCATGGGCCTCAGTGTTTATATATCAGTGACCAGTTACCTGAAGAAACTTCAAGTTATATCTAATGTCACTGATCTCACTGCAGTCCCTGAATCATACTTGACTGTAGTACTTGATCACATCCAGTCTTCTGGGTTAAATAATATGTAATTAGGCTTGAATATTAGCCTTTCAAGAGTTGACAGGGAAATGAAATCGCATTAGACTTCTAACCCCTGCAACTCTAGTACGGGACATCCGTCCTGTACGAACAGACGCACAAATGTGTGATTACTAACTACTAACATCAAATTAATCTAATAATTCGAAGGAGGAGTATCGGTGTTCGTCTGTTCTAAATAGGACTTCGACCCATGAGCAGCACCCTGGGGAATTATGTCGGAAAATCCGACACCATTTAATAATCATACAGATAATAGCTGTATTACCAACAAGTTACCCATAGAAAACGTAACTTGTAGTGGAATTACCATCTAAAGAAAACGGGATATCATCACCACATACCATTATAATTCACCAGCTATTCTGCTGGGAATTATTCTTAAATACATTAGTCTTTGGACTTTACCATCATAAAAACATCTTATATAAATTAATTTAATTATCAATATTAAAGTAGAGTAAATGTGACCCTTCTATCACTTTCTGACATGTGGACAAAGTAGGCCAGGCGTCAGGGAGGAAGGGGGCAGCCATTGTTGTGTCACCTCCGAGACGTGTGGAGCAAATTCGGCTCCTATCATTCTGGACAATGTCGGCCAGTAACGTCAATAGTATGGAGTGTTAAACAGCCATTGTTTATATTGAGACCAGAGGCTCACACGGGAGCAAATTCGGCTCCTGTTAAATTTACTTGGACGTAGTGTTATGGAAACCAAAGGTGTACCATTTTTCAACACGCTGTCTACAATTCAAGTTAAGTGTTCTTTCCGAAACCCGTTTATCATTCATTTATGGCCATTAATGTCAGGATATAGGGTGACCCGGTTAGATCACGTGGAAGCCTCAAACTAAAGGTAATTAAGCCAGGTCTTCAATGTTCCATGTACTGTATAGTGTTTTCTCTGATATAACTTGTCATATATAGGTATCTGGCTTCACAGTTAGCGCCCTTTTGACAGGTCAAGACGAGGAAGAGTTTGTGCACCAGTTACCTGGGTGATGAAAGCTACCTCAAAGAGGATAATTTGGTGTCTACACCCTAGTTATACCTGGTGGACTAACCTGCTGTACTATAAGATAAGGAACCTCATCAATGTATGTAGCTATTACTGTAGTTTGATTGGCTGCATATATATTAATTTAATAAACCCCCCTAATGTGTAG
Organism: Procambarus clarkii; assembly: GCF_040958095.1. NCBI lineage: Eukaryota > Metazoa > Arthropoda > Malacostraca > Decapoda > Cambaridae > Procambarus > Procambarus clarkii. The sequence goes on from NC_091211.1 coordinate 22,274,214, forward strand.
AGGATCGATTTGTGAGATTATGAGATTATTGCAGAAATACAGTCCACTTAACATTATACAAATTGCTATCGAAGTATATAAATTAACGTAAATATAAATTCATATAAATTAAATAAATATAAATCTCACAGGTCGGTTCCCACAAATATGGTTCAAATTGTCATATAAAAGTGGTAAATGAATTCACTCAACTTCGTGCATTTACTCGCCGTGAACTTTATTTACAATACAATACAATACAATTTTATTTAGGTAAGGTACATACATACAATAAATATTTACAAGGATTGTTTGACTTATAGGTAGAGCTAGTACATACAATGCCTAAAGCCACTATTACGCAAAGCGTTTCGGGCATGGTAGAGCTAGTACATACAATGCCTAAAGCCACTATTACGCAAAGCGTTTCGGGCATGGTAGAGCTAGTACATACAATGCCTAAAGAATTTGGTTTCGGTTCTAATCTAAATGTTATACTTGACTCCATCCTACAGAGTGGCAAGTAGTCCCTGAATCTGACTCATGAGCGTTATTTTTGAGCCGAATTCTGGCTCACTGCACATATTTGCTGCTTGAAATTACGATTTTTTATACAGAAAATATACCAATTACTAAAAACGGCGATGGGTCACATTTTGCCTAAATCCCCCTGCAGTTTTCAAAATATCGCAAATATCGGAAATCTGACTCATGAGTGTTATTTTCGAGCCGAATTTGGGATCACCGCACATACTTGTAGTTTGAAATTACGAATATTATACCGAAAATATACCAATAACTGAAAACGGCGATGAGTAACATTTTGCCTAAACCCACTGCAGTTTTCAAAATATCGCATATATGACCCATGAGCATTTTTTTCGAGCCAAATTCTGGCTCATTGCACATATTTGCAGTTTGAAATCATGGATTTTTATACCTGAAAATATGCCTATTAATGAAAACGGCGATGGGTCACATTTTGCCCAAACAGCCCTGCAGTTTTCAAAATGTCAGAAATGTCGGAAATTTGACTCCTGGGCGTGATTTTTGAGCCGAATTCTAACTCTGCATCTATTTTTATTTTCAAATTACGACATTTTATACCGAAAATATACTAATTACTGAAATTGGCGATGGGTCCTATTTTGCCCAAACCCCCCTGCAGTTATCAAAATATCAGAAATGTCGGAAATTTGACTCCTAGGCCTGATTTTTGAGCCGATTTCTGACTCTCTGCACCTATTTTCATTTTCAAATTACGACCTTTTGTACCGAAAATATGCTAATTACTGAAATCGGCGATGGGTCATATTTTGCCCAAACCCCCCTGCAGTTTTCAAAATATCAGAAATGTCGGAAATTTTATTCCTGGGCGTGATTTTTGAGCCGAATTCTGACTCTTTGCATCTATTTTTATTTTCAAATTACGACATTTTATACCGAAAATATACTAATTACTGAAATCGGCGATGGGTCATATTTTGGCCAAACCCCCCTGCAGTTTTCAAAATATCAGAAATGTCGGAAATTTGACTCCTGAGCGTGATTTTTGAGCCGAATTTTGACTCTCTGCATCTATTTTCATTTTCAAATTATGACCTTTTATACCGAAAATATGCTAGTTACTGAAATCGGCGATAAAAAAATATATATTATATATATATTATATATATATATATATATATATATATATATATATATATATATATATATATATATATATATATATATATATATATATATTATTTACTATATTTACATATAGTAAAATGTTGTGAATAGAGACACGAGTTCTCCCTGATAATGCAGTTGCTTGATGAAAAACGTAATTTGACCACGTACTGCTCTGGTGCCCTCGGGGGATGGAAATGTTGTAGAAATAATCCAAACTTTCCATTCTTTTGTAGGGTCTGAGTTGGCACATTTGGTTAAGGCGTACCAGTTATGTCAGCTGTACTCTCTGGGTTCGAGTCAACTGCAGGGAGGGTGTCTGTGTGTGTTTACCAAAAACTTGTGAGTTTATGCAAGTAAAATGTCACCCCTCCTCTTTATTACTAAATTAATTGAATTTTCAGTTTTACCTTGTGGTTGCCTGTAAACGCGAGGTCATCACAGGAAACGTAGACAGACCAGAGGCCTCGGAAACTGTCAATAATATTGCGATGCTGGACGACATGCTCCTACGACGGGTGTTTATGGGTTACTGTTGAAGCCGAGCCTTCCCCTACCTGACTCTCGCATGGCCGCAGCCTCTTCACGGCGACCATTTTCTGTGTCTCTTGATGGCAGACTTTTGTGTTTAAGCGTTTAAGTGGAGTCATTTTCTATGATATTCAAATTCAAATGTGCCCACGGTTAGAAGGAATAACACTTGGACCTGGCTCTTCGCAATCGAGTATTTGGTGCAACTAGACTCGTAATTTTGTATTCTTTTGGATTCCCATAGTCGGAGGTAGTTAGTTATTCAGTTTAGTTTATTTATTATTCACCCCTTACCCATTATTATTCTTGTGGGCGGTAGTGGAAAGGGTTACAGAGGCACATAATGGGCTCAGGAACTGAACCCCACAATTCATTTAGCTAAGCAAGTTACAATCTTGATGAGCTGGTTACAAAATTCAATACACATCGTCACATCATCATTGGGTTCGAGATCGACCACAAGTAGTTTCGAAATTAAGCAACTGACATATGTGGAGAGCTAGTGTCATAATTGATATGTTTGTCCTGCACACCGCCCCCCATCCAGTGGGCAGCGGTGGATAGGTTACAATCACTCGGTTACTACCTACTGTTAGCACACTGGGGATATTTAGCTAAGATTTCTGGTAGCAGATCATTGTCAATGAAATATTTACACATCTCTGGAACATTTGTTATTGAACTGTGTCTTAATTCACGTATCTTCTCACATGCCATCGCATAGTGACGAGGGGTGTGCGAACAATTTAGTTGACACAGTTTATAAGGGTCATAAACCGTCTCCTCCAGGGAGCCGGTCGGCCGAGCGGACAGCACGCTCGACTTGTGATCCTGTGGTCCTGGGTTCGATCCCAGGCGCCGGCGAGAAACAATGGGCAGAGTTTCTTTCACCCTATGCCCCTCTTACCTAGCAGTAAAATAGGTACCTGGGTGTTAGTCAGCTGTCACGGGCTGCTTCCTGGGGGTGGAGGCCTGGTCGAGGACCGAGCCGCGGGGACACTAAAAGCCCCGAAATCATCTCAAGATAACCTCCATAGAATAAGAACCACGCTATCCCCCCAGATATATGGCCTCGTGCATGGAAGGAGTGTGCATCATTGCATCACCACCTTTCTTACCCTGCACACTAACCATTTAGAACCAGGGAAACCCCTTCTTGAGCTGTATAATATGAGCTATGTTACTTGAGAACTTCCTACCTTTTGGACCAACAGTTTAATCATTCCAATTCCCAAGACAAATCAAGAGAATGCTTTCAGCCCAATTTCCATTACTAGCTGCATTTGCATAACATTCAGGGGTAGGATGCCCTAGGTTGGTCTGCTTAACGAGTTGGTTCACCTAGCCACAACTGACTATACATCCCCAGGATCCAACCCATTTCCCTATGTTGTTGTTATAGATTTAGCTACTCGGAACAAGTTCCAAGTAGCACGGGCTATGGTGAGCCCGTAGTGGACTTACCTGGCACAGGAGCGGTGCTGTGTTCCATTTCCCTAACTCCCAGGTACTTATTTACTACTAAGTATACAGAGGCATCGGGTTCAAGGAAAAGTAAAAAATGCCAGAAAGCTCTGGTATTAAATTAGTATTTAAGGTCCCAGTAGTACAACTCGTCCTCAGAGCAAGTCCATTCCATCCAGCGGTCAACCCCACAGACGCATTCATATTTTTTTACATTCTGTTTATTAAAAACAGGGATTTTCTCAAATATAAATTAATATTATTATATACATTAGCATATTGCGAGTTCTTGACTCGGTTCTCTGAGCGTTTGGTATCACCTAATGCCCCTGTCCACCTCGCAGTAAATAGGTACCCATGAGTTAGTCTCCTTGTTGTGGGGTTGCATCCTGAGGACAGAATGGCTCATTCTGTCAATGAATCAGACGGATCGGATCGAATCGAATCGAGCGATCGGACACCGGGCGCATCCGATCCCTCGATGGTCGTCGCCCCTCAACCAACAACATTGACGGAATCTAATTGGACAACCGCCAGCTAAGGAAATTAGCTGTGGGTAGCTCTGGTTTGCACGTCTCCCAACACTCAGTATTGGCTTCAATATTCTCCCAAACATTATTTTAATGAATATCCAACAGAATGTATGTCATATGAGAGCCTGTTGCTGGAGACCAGTCTCAAAATAACCCCTTAAAAATATGCAAAAAATCGAGCATGCATCATTTATCTCGATAAAATCAGTTAAAGACACGAATGTATTATATTAAGGGCGACTTCCAGTGAGGAGTGGTATAAAAGACAACAGCCAAAGTCTCTGAATACATTTGTTTTTATTTCCACGGATTCAATTTAATATTCTTTCACCGCGAAGATCACCGTCGCTGGGAGGCCGAGCTCAGAGCCTAGGGATGTTGTGAGGCTCCATGGAGGTTCCTACAGGAGGCTCCATGGAGGTTCCTACAGGAGGCTCCATGGAGGTTCCTACAGGAGGAGTCTTGAGAACTGGGGTATACAACATAAAGGCGCTGTTGATCTTACGAGGAACTCTGCTGTGAGGAATCCTGAAGCAAGGCGACGAGTCACAATAACGTGGCTGAAGAATGTTGACCAGACCACACAATTATTATTATTAACATCTTTATTGACAAAATTAATTACAATTTTGCCTAATCTGAGGATTTTGATAGTCTTATTAAATTGAGGTTAATGCTAGTATTCACTGTCACGCAGGACAGAGGGTCATACATAAGACCACACACTTGAAGGTGAAGGGACGACGACGTTTCGGTCCGTCCTGGACCATTCTCAAGTCGATTGTGATTGTTCTCAATCGACTTGAGAATGGTCCAGGACGGACCGAAACGTCGTCGTCTTTTCACCTTCTAGTGTGTGGTCTGGTCAACATCCTGAAGCAACATTTTAAACGCCTTGACAGACCATAAAATAGATAAGGAATTTAAAAAGCTAACTGATCCATACGAGGCCTGAAAAATTACTATGATTAACGTGTCCAAATTGAATGAATCAAAACCAGTGACTGCAATGAAATAAGCTAAAATGAAGTATGAGGAACATATAGCAGAGCAGATAACGACAGATCCTAAAAGATTCTTTCAGATATACGAGACTGTGATCGAGTAGAACACTGGGCCACTGAAGAACGAGACAGATCTGGCAACTGATAATAACAAAGAAATGTGTGTGTGGTATTCTAAATAAGTACTTTGTCCTTGTATTTACGAAGAAAAGAACATGATAATGTGCAGGCGATGAGTCACAATAACGTGGCTGAAGTATGTTGACTAGACTACACACACTAGAAGGTGAAGGGGCAATCGACTTGAGAATGGTTTAGGACGAATCGAAACGTGGTCGTCCCTTCACTTTCTAGTGTGTGGTCTGGTCAACAACACGATAATATACCTGTAGCTGAGCAAACCGGTGTAAATGGTGCTTAGGAGTAGTTAACTAGTTGAACAGTTACCGGGGAAGAAGCTGTTAACAGAATATCTAAATGATCCAGACGGTCCAGATCCTCAAGACCAGACGGAGTATTTACCAGAGGTCCTTGAAGAAAGTAAAAGCCTAGCGTATTAAACCAATGTCTTGCATATTCAATGAAGTATTGGAGTCAAATGGAGTACATTAATCGTGGAGTATTACATATGTGCTGCTGATTTATGAAGACAGATTACGTGCAGTAATCTATCAGCCAATTAGCTTCATGTCTATCGTAGGAGAATATTGGATTGGTTTAAAAAAAATTCTCATTAGTTTCCACCAAATCTCAAGAAATTGACAGTGGAGAGGACTGCGACATTCTATACCGTAACTTGCATAAACTCCTTGGATAATATCCCACATGTAAAGCTCACTAGAAGGGAAGAAGCACTCTGTATTCGAGGAGGAGGGAAGGGGGGGGGGCTGTGGGTTAGCCAAAGTTAATTTTTTATTTAAAAGAAAACGGAGGAATTAAAAAATATATATGACGAAGATATAAAACGATACAAAAATAGGGAAGGAAATATAATAGAAAGATTCCAAACAGCTCCAAGAGGACTTTGAGAGATCTTTAGATAAGCTGATATATGGAAAGTTCTGAGACTAGGTCATGATAACCAGATATCAACTGTGCGATGGTAAAATTAAATAAAAAAAAAGTGTCATGATTAATACGGAATAAGACAAAAGGATTCTGGGATTCACTTCAAGAAGCAGAAGGATATATAATCAAGAGGAAATATACACTGAGATATACCCATCTTCTTAGAGTATAAACAATGAGAATATACTTTAGCCTTGAACTATGTCCAGGACCTCGTAGCCTGGTGGATAGCGCGCAGGACTCGTAATTCTGTGGCGCGGGTTCGATTCCCGCACGAGGCAGAAACAAATGGGCAAAGTTTCTTTCACCCTGAATGCCCCTGTTACCTAGCAGTAAATAGGTACCTGGGAGTTAGTCAGCTGTCACGGGCTGCTTCCTGGGGGGTGGAGGCCTGGTCGAGGACCGCGCCGCGGGGACACTAAAGCCCCGAAATCATCTCAAGATAACCTCAAGATCTCAAGATAGGACTGAAGTATACTCGCTGGGGAGTCTTTAACAGCTCTCAGGTAGTTGATAGGTCTTAAGCTTAACACGAAACCAAATTTTTGCATTATTTTCCAGCTTTATCTTACTCCTGTTTTCCTTATTTAGATTACGCAGCTCAGTAATTGATAAAGATTAAGCCACCCAAAAGGTGGCACGGCCATGAATAGCCCGTAATTGGCAGCTCAGTTTCGGACACCGTACTATGTAATGGACAGAAATTCCCTTGAATGTGTATTTAAAATTGACAAGGATAATTCCATGAATTAGAACCCTCGCTAATGAAAAGAAAGAGATTAAGAAAGCTTAACTTATATTATTTCAAAAGGCGAAGTAAGGATGTTATAATTGAAGTGCACAAGTAGATGAAGGGGTAAAACAAAATGGATGTGATTAGGATTAATATAGGAAAACAGAACACGAATTAATGGATACAAATGGATGAAAAAGATAGTGACAGCAGCGTGAATGAAAACAAGACACCCAACCCACACATCGGAACCAAGGAGCCGAAGCCCAACCCCTCCCCTGGAAACACAAACCGAAACTGTCTCTATTTTCCGCTTGTTACAACTTGTAATAAAGTTGTTACATTTTGGCTTAACGTGTTTATGACGTATTAGAACGTTGTTACAACTTGCTATATTGGTTGTTATAACTGGTTAGGAGGTGTTAAAACTTGTTCGAACGTTGTACCAACGTCGTAGTTTCGTTGTGTGTTTGGCGGGTCCCCTCCTCCCCCCCCCGCAAGCACAACTAGGTGAATACATATCTGAAAACAAATGAACTGTCGACGTTTCGGTCCGTCCTGGACCATTAGCATGCCGTGGGACTTGGTAATGGTCCAGGGTGGACCGAAACTTAATCAATTTCTTTATTTTCAAAATTGTGGGTCGGGTGTCTAAAATTGGAACAAGTTCAGATTTAAAAAAAAAAAAACATGCTGGTTAACGAGGTTTTGGAAATAGGTGTATAGTTAATTTATGGAACAAATTACCGGGTAAGATAGACGTAGGATCGTTAGGTTGTTTCAAGAGAAGGTTAGACATGTGTGAATTAGTTTAGTTGGATGTAAATAGGAGCTGCCTCGTATAGGCCAATAGGCTTTCTTCAGTTCCCCCCCTTTTAATACAATCACGTCTAAAAAAAAAAAAAAGACTATCGCATCTCTGATTTGAGTGTAAGCCTTTCTTAACAGGCCTATCACATCCCCCATTTGGTTAAGCGTGATTATGTGTGATTACGGGTCACAAATATCTATAATTTCTTCGTTGTCAATTCGTCGAGCTCCTCCGGGCAGCAGGCGTTGGGACGCGAGGACGCGTGTGGCGGGTACTTGTGTTGGTTCCAGTGGTGAACCCAGGCGGTGAAGGGCCGTCCAGCGCCCAGGTCCTCCGCCTCTTGGAAGGTCTGGGGTAGCGGCAAGCCCAAGGTCTCTGGCAAGAATATGGATGCCAGCAACGACACCAACGACAACACCACCATCACCCAGTACTGGAAGGCCGGTCCGAAGGTTGACTGAAAGCATATTCACTATTCAGTCAAGAACCTAAAAATTAGTAAAACCCAACCCACACACAGATGAAAATAAAGTGGCGACGTTTCGGTTCATCCTGCACCCTTATGAAGGGAGGAACGTCGCCGCCTTCCTCTCAAATGTGTAGGTTGGGTTTCTGATTTTCAATCACGTTGTGATAACATTCTATGCAGACAAATCATATGATCATCACGGAGGATTAAAGTTGTTGAGGAAATCATTAATTGAGCTGAAAAAATATGATTTATATTCATACATTTGTTTCCGCAGTGCAGTGAAATTTCTCAGTCTCGTAGAGTCTGAGGTGAGAGTCTTAAATCATCTGATTGATCAAGAAATTACAGCGAATTGATATTTGGTTATACCAAAAAACTAAGCAGTAAAACAAGGATAACCAAAGCATTCCTCAGACGCTACACAGAGTGCTCTAAACCCTATATTTGTAACACAAATACAAAAATGAGGCCATGACATATATGACACCGCCCATGACACCTTGCACGTGTGTCTCAGGTGGTCAGGCATACTGGCACTATCAATCATACCTACCCAGGTTGTCAAGAATACTGAAATTGTCAAGCATACTTCTCAGGGAGTCAGTAGTATGCCTACCACGCTCAGCATACCTGCCACAGTATGCTTAATTTGCCATTCATGTGCCAGTGTGCTAATTATCACAGCATGTTAATATTGCCTTTCTATATTCCATCTACATTTTAGGTTCAGTCAATATTTCTTCATAATAATATAAAATGAACTTTACACAGTTGTCACACTTGAATACTGTAATCTTGTGAAGTAAACTGATATACAGACCCGATCGTCAGATCGGCTCTGTTCTTATTGGTGTGTAAAGAAAGAATTGTTCAACTACCACTTTTCTCTCTCTCTCTCTCTCTCTCTCTCTCTCTCTCTCTCTCTCTCTCTCTCTCTCTCTCTCTCTCTCTCTCTCTCTCTCTCTCTCTCTCTCTCTCTCTCTCCCTCCCCGATCCAGAAGAAAGTAAACAATTACGCACGTAGTGACTACGACACAAAGAGGATACATACATGCAGGATATAGGGAGACACGACCATGGCCAGCATCCCGAAGACGATGGTGATGCCGTAGCCGGAGGTCCTGATGGGCGTGGGGAAGATCTCCGAGGCCATGAGGAAGACCACGTAGAGGCCCTGAGTGGCCAGCAGCTTCACCATCGCCACTACCGACATCAGCAGCCACTCATCTGCAACAGTGGAAGATGTAGTGGGAGGCTTCCCTCTGTCTCGCTCTCCAAGAACAGCAAGTGATGTAGCAGGTTGCAAGGTGATAAAGGAATATAAACAACAGAGTGCAAGGGGATATAAGAATGTAAACAGCAGGTTGCAAAGTGGTTTAGGAATGTAAACATTAGGCTGGATGGCAATTTAGAATCCCCGTTGAGAGAGAGAGAGAGAGAGAGAGAGAGAGAGAGAGAGAGAGAGAGAGAGAGAGAGAGAGAGAGAGAGAGAGAGAGAGAGAAGGAGCAAGGCGAGGTTACCGTGGACACAGTAGGTGGCGACGACGGCGAAGACCGCGGCGAGGAGGTACGTGATGAAGCACATGAACCGTCGGCCCAGGTAGTGTGTGATGAGCCAGCCCAGGACGTTGCTGGGCAGCTCCGACGCCGACAGTATGAAGTGGCTGAGAAAATAGTTGCTGGGCATCACGTTGATCCCGAGCATAAGCACTCCGTACACCACGAACATGCAGTACCTGCAGACGTAAACACGGTTTTGTTTATGTTAGAGGGACCTGTTGTGTAAGAGAGGGATCTGTTGTGTAAGAGAGGGATCTGTTTATGTAAGAGAGGGATCTGTTGTGTAAGAGAGGGATCTGTTGTGTAAGAGAGGGATCTGTTTATGTAAGAGAGGGATCTGTTGTGTAAGAGAGGGATCTGTTGTGTAAGAGAGGGATCTGTTTATGTAAGAGAGGGATCTGTTGTGTAAGAGAGGGATCTGTTGTGTAAGAGAGGGATCTGTTGTGTAAGAGAGGGATCTGTTGTGTAAGAGAGGGATCTCTTATGTAAGAGAGGGATCTGTTGTGTAAGAGAGGGATCTGTTTATGTAAGAGAGGGATCTGTTGTGTAAGAGAGGGATCTGTTGTGTAAGAGAGGGATCTGTTTATGTAAGAGAGGGATCTGTTGTGTAAGAGAGGGATCTGTTGTGTAAGAGAGGGATCTGTTGTGTAAGAGAGGGATCTGTTGTGTAAGAGAGGGATCTCTTATGTAAGAGAGGGATCTGTTGTGTAAGAGAGGGATCTGTTGTGTAAGAGAGGGATCTGTTTATGTAAGAGAGGGATCTGTTGTGTAAGAGAGGGATCTGTTGTGTAAGAGAGGGATCTGTTGTGTAAGAGAGGGATCTGTTGTGTAAGAGAGGGATCTGTTGTGTAAGAGAGGGATCTGTTATGTAAGAGAGGGATCTGTTGTGTAAGAGAGGGATCTGTTGTGTAAGAGAGGGACCTGTTGTGTAAGAGAGAGATCTGTTGTGTAAGAGAGGGATCTCTTATGTAAGACAGGATCTGTTTATACGAATAGTTCATTGTATCGAGGCAGCCAGTGTATATATACATGTTAGACTTATATCTAGGTCTCTACATGGTCGAAATACTAAACTTTTCCCAAGACGCAACCCCACAAAAAGCTAACTATATACTGCTAGGTGAACAGAGGCATCAGGTAATAGGACCCCCCTCAACCATTTGCATCCCGTCCTCAGGCAAGGCTTGTTATACCAGCGGTCGTCCCCCAAGACAGATCCGTCCCCCACTATCCAAAATTTGCTAGTGGAAGGGTGCCAGGAAGGAATGAAAGGGATGCCAAAGGTAACAGAGAAAAGGGATACCAGAGGTAAGAAAAGGAAGAGAGGGAAGGGGGGAGGGTAAAAGAGGACGGGAGTGATGGAGACAGAGAGTGAGGGAGTGAGAGAGGAAGGGAGGAAGCTTTCTCTTTCACTCCCTTACTCCAAAGGGTAAGGGAGTGATAGAGGAAGCCTGAGTAATGAGGACGGGGGACAGGATGTTGCTAGAAAAGACACACACGCCATTATGAAGAGGAGGACGGCCCGGAGCCGGAGCTTGGGGTAGGCGCAGGCGTGGGTCAGAGGAACCGCTTGCGGCTGCGTCAACATTAGGTCCCTCAGGTCGGATTCCAGATGCTGGCCAGAGACCTTCGTAGTGCCGTTGACACGGGCGACCTGCAGAGCAATACACGCACGTATTAGAGTGTGTGTTGTGTGTGTGTGTGTGTGTGTGTGTGTGTGTGTGTGTGTGTGTGTGTGTGTGTGTGTGTGTGTGTGTGTGTGTGTGTGTGTGTGTGTGTGTGTGTTCTTTATTTTCTGTATAGATGAACACACAAAGTTTAATAAGTTGGAAGTAATGGTTCAATAGAGTTATGTGATGCACACTTTATTTTTATCGTAATGAGATTGTCAGATGCCTAGGGTGTCAGATTATATTACTACAGGTGTTGTGTCATATATTGGGGGTGTCAGGTGTTGTGTCACGTGCTGGGCCGTCCGGTGTTGTGTTACATATTGGGGGTGTCAGGTGTTGTGTCACGTGCTGGGCCGTCCGGTGTTGTCATGTATATAGTCACATCAGGTGTTTTATAAATCACAATCTTAAATAAATCACATTTCACCGCAAACAGAGAGGCGTAAAACAGGGAAATTTTTGTGGAAAAAGGTTGGCATTCTAAGAGATAAGGGATTAAAACCCTTAGGAAGGCGTTCCGCGGAATGACCCCGACAGAAAAAGCAATGGGGGAAAGGAGTTGGATCTCTAATTTGAGTTCTTAGGACGTCCATATATATATTATCGGAATAACTACGTGGCACTTACGGGCAACCCATACCCGTGCCACCTCTTGGGTGACAATCTTCATCAATCAACAATGTGGCATTTGGTAGAAACCTTAAGGATGGAGTTAGAGGGAGGGAGGGAGGGAGATGGAGCAAAAGCAAAATATTTTTGAAAAAGGGAAAGTTAACCTAATGAAAATGGTCTGAGATGGGAGAACTTAATGGAAAACTTCTGTGAGATATGGAAGGAACCCCAACTGAGGAGGTACAGGAAAGAAGCAAGAAACTCTATTGATAATATTTTGGGGCAGGAGAGAGGCGTCCTAACGTGCAAGAGAGAGGTGTCCTAACGTGCAGGAGAAAGGTGTCCTAACGTGCAGGAGAGAGGTGTCCTAGAAAGCAGGAAGCAGGAGTCCTAGAGGTACATCCTGTCAGTGCAGGCAGGTGAGGCCAGGACGTACCTCCATCAGGATGTCAGAACACTGCTGCAGCTGGCCCTTGGACAGAAGCCACCGAGGCGACTCAGGTAGGTACCTGCAGAACCCAGACACACACCACATTACACGCCTTCATTAGAGCACAGTCGAAGATCTGATCAATATATATGCACTCCTCTATGTCATCGCTGATCTTTATACAAACCCAATCTAACCGAACCCAACCTAACTTAACCTAATCTAACCCATCCTAACGGAGCCTAACACAACCTAATCTCCGTTAATACAATTTAACGGAACGATACACTGTGTACGATTTTAACAATCAGAAAACGTATCTTGTTGAATCATTTTGTGTACGATTAAACCATTCCATTAAACAATATTTTCAATATCTGTCAATACGATTTAAGGGGAAATAAAGATGTAGTGAACAAACAGTAGCTTCTAATAAGAACCGAGCAGATGTTGCATGTGTTGTCAGATGTGGCAAAGACCAACAAATGTTTTGTTTTAATCCACCAGGGGTTTTAAAACTACAAACCCGGGCCTGGGTAGCAGGTAAGTAGGTAGCTACCTCTCCGTAGCAGGGTAAGTAGGTAGCTACCTTTCCGTAGTTAGGTAGCTAGGTAGCTACCTCTTCAACCCCGTTAGGTGTCACTTCCCTTATTTGTACGTACTGATGTGTGCATGTTTTCTTCAGTGGGACAATTTCAAGCAAATTGAATGATATCTAAGTTTATCATATATAAAGAAGCAGCTGGCGAGGCAGCTATAGCTGACCAGCACTCGAGCAAACGAGCCATTTCCTGTGCAACAGCAGGAGGGCGCAAGCAGCCCACAGCCAGCCATGACATCAGGACGAACTACATTATTAAATGAAAATAAATCACCAGAGTGGCAAGGGATTATGTACACCGAGAGTTGTATTCTGTGTCTCTGTGTGTATATACATCAAGGTTATTTTGGCTCTTGGGCTATGTCCAGATGTAAAGTAGGCTTGTGGTTGGGCAGTAGGCTACAGTAGTGGTATTAAACAACCCGTCCTTTTAAAATAACGTCGCTTTTCGCTCGTATGCGCGCTATGGCCAAAAATGGATGTGATTTGAAATTAAATCGGCTCACGAAAGTGACGTACTGTTCCGTTTACTGTTTTGAGTCCTCCGGCTTGTTGACCAGACCACACACTAGAAGGTGAAGGGACGACGACGTTTCGGTCCGTCCTGGACCATTCTCAAGTCGATTGAGAATGGTCCAGGACGGATCGAAACGTCGTCGTCCCTTCACCTTCTAGTGTGTGGTCTGGTCAACATAATTTAACCACGTTATTGTGACTCATCCTCTGGCTTACTCGGTTAGGTTAGGAGAGGAAACTTTCAATTAACGGTTTTCATGACGTTTTGAAACCTTAGGAGAACTTCCAGCCCTCCTAACCTACCAGAGGACCCTTAACTTGCTGTTTTGGAAAACAAAAATCCAAAATTTATTTTCAATTATTTTTAATTGAAAATTATGTCCCTTTTCGGCCATACGGGCAAACGGCCAAATTCAGACGCAATTTGTAAGAAGACAGATTGCTGGAAGGTAAGACTAAGCTATATTTATTGGATTAGCTAAGTCGAGGTCATAAATTGTCATATTTAAATAGATTAGGATACTTTAAGTTACTTAGAATCCTATATATTACTCCGATTAAACGTGTTTCTTTCTCTTCCGGTAAACCTAAAATAAAAAGTACACCCCAAGTTACAATCAACTAAAAATAAATGTTACAATTCCTCATCAAAGAACTTAGGGCTTGTAATTCTTAAAGTTCTAGTAAATACAAACGAGAAACTTGTTTTAACATCTGAATTGCGCCCAAAGAAGAAATTGACGTAATTTCCATAGAATAATCAGCACTGCATATACAGAAGGCAAATGACTATGCCTCTTGTCTTTCTCCAAGTGGCTATATTCGTGCACAAACCGTTCGACAAAGCTCGTTTTCTGATTGCCAAAAACAGTATATTCATTAGGTTAGGATATATTACCTTAGGCAAGGTAATAAGTTAGGCTCCTTTGAGTTAGGCTATATTAGGCTAGATAAGTTTAAATAGGTTTTAAAGTCATTTGGCAGACCATCTTGTGTAAGATGTCACTTGTATCCGTCCCTGTTGGCCCGGATAGATGCAATGAACAGACAACGTACCTCCAATACAAGAAGCCGACGATGGAAGGGACGCAGGAGAGGAAGGCGAGGTACTGCCACTGGGGCAGGAGCCACGCCACCAGCGCCGTGAAGCACATGCCGAGGGTCCAGGACACGAAGGAATACATTGTAGCCACGGCTCTCTTCTCTGGAGGTATCATCTCTAGGACTGGAGAAGAGGAAGGGGGAGGTGTGGAAGCTTTGTTTTTACACACAAGGGAGTGAAGCAAGATGTATAGTTACTGAGACGCAGCACATGACGCACCATAGCACGCCTTGCCGGCAATTTGGTTCTGGGTTCGAGTCCTGGCCGGGGAAGTTTGACTAGACATCAATCTTTAAAATGTTCGTCTCTGTTCACCCAGCGATAATTGCATACCTGGTTATTAATCGATATCCTGGTCATATTCCAGGGAAAACTAGAAAGTAAGACTTACCATGAGCAGTGGGAAGCGAAAAGTTCTCAGCCTGCTAAGAGAAATCAGAAGTAGTCTATTCCTGTACCTACCTGGGTACAAGAGGTAGTTACTAGCGACGTGCCACAAGAGGTATAGCTCCTGACCCCGTACCACAAGAGGTATAGCTCTTGACCCCGTACCACAAGAGGTATAGCTCCTGACCCCGTACCCCAAGAGGTATAGCTCCTGACCCCGTACCACAAGAGGTATAGCTCCTGACCCCGTACCACAAGAGGTATAGCTCCTGACCCCGTACCACAAGAGGTATAGCTCCTGACCCCGTACCACAAGAGGTATAGCTCCTGACCCCGTACCACAAGAGGTATAGCTCCTGACCCCGTACCACAAGAGGTATAGCTCCTGACCCCGTACCACAAGAGGTATAGTTACCAGCGACACAAGAGGTGAAGACTTACCGATAATGTAAGGCATGAGGTAGTAAGTCTCAAAGCTGAGTCCCTGAAAGAAGCGGAGTGCGAGGTGTAGGCCGATGTGGGAGACCCAGATGTAGGAGATGGTGAAGACGACGTGGATGGCCAGAGACAGGAAGAACACTTTCTTCCGCCCCAGGCTGTAGAAGACATAAGAGTTAGACGACTTACTATCTTAGAAGACGTTAGAAGACTTACTATCTCAGAAGAAGTTAGAAGACTTACTATCCTAGAAGAAGTTAGAAGACTTACTATCTCAGAAGAAGTTAGAAGACTTACTATCTTAGAAGAAGTTAGAAGACTTACTATCTCAGAAGACGTTAGAAGACTTACTATCTCAGAAGAAGTTAGAAGACTTACTATCTCAGAAGAAGTTAGAAGACTTACTATCTCAGAAGAAGTTAGAAGACTTACTATCTTAGAAGAAGTTAGAAGACTTACTATCTTACTATCTTAGAAGACGTTAGAAGACTTTCTATCTTCATTGGTGACAGTAAGTCTTAAGAACATAATAATATTAAGGACCCTGCAGAAGGGTTTGTTGGCCCATACGAGGCAGTTCCAATTTATATGCACACAAATTCGTACACGAGGAAAATCTTTGGTTGGATTCCACCGCCCTGCTCAAAAAGATTTTCTTTGAAGATATGTCAAGCTACTGTGATTTCATATATATCTAATCTACGCTTCAAACCACATGGCCATTCCACGTTGATCTTGTCATCCGGTAATTTACTCTATATATGAAAAACCCTATTTTCAAACCATTATTTTTCCAAGTCTTTCCTGAATCAAAACTTATCCAGGATATATCTATTGTTTCGTGGTCTATTTTGTGTTGATATATTCATAACTTTTTTTGTATATTCCCGCTCTATTATACGGTTTTATCTACTAATATACTTAAATCATGTCGCCCCTTACTCTTCGTCTGTTCGGAAAGTGTAAGTTTTTATTAATTATCTTCATAAAACAGGTCTAAGACAGAGGTGATAAATCTTAAGGATATTATTCAATTGTTGGTAATGCTTCTATAATTAATCCCAATATCCTGCTTCCTTTATTCCGAGCGGATGTGTGCTCTCATTGTTTGGCTTGAGACCCCTATAGTGACCCTGCAGGTGTCAGGATAGTGTGGCACCCTCAGCTGCAACTTCAAGTCTTTAGGGTCAATAGTGTTGGCACCCTCAGCTGCCCCAACAGTGCCAGGCTTTATAACCAACACCGAGGCGCTTGTGTCATCCATCCAAGCCTTAAAGTCGAACAGTATAAGAGTGTAGTAGACTCAGGCTTCAGGGTCATTTCATCAGATTTTAGGGTCAATTGTGAAGATACCTATAAACCATCGTTTCACACTTCAGGGCCATATTGTCCCTAATTATAAGCCTCAGTGCCAATAGTGAGGCACTATAGACTCTCCTTAAAGTTTTATGGCCGGCAAGTAAATTCCAAAAGAAAATAGCAAATATATATTAACAAAACACTAGAAAAATAAATAATTTCATCGGCGTTTATGTAAAGTTTATAGTTACTTCTGCTAAGACCCACACGAGTCGAGTCGCGGCTGACGACGAACTGGGTGGAGCAGAGCTGATGGGAGACTCATATAAACTCACTATTTGTCGGCGATGAGTGGGAGGAAGAAGGTGCCGACGGTGTTGCCGGCCATGGTGACGGAGAGGACGTGGTGGGAGTACCGCGCCCGCTCACACACCCACCCGAAGGAGGTCGCCACCGTGGCGCTGAACTGCGACGCGTCGTGCTCCCAGCCGCTGCTACACTCTGCGGACACAACCTCCAGTGAGACATAGATCAGCCCGTCCTCCTAAGGTTTCTCAACGTCAAGAAAACGGTCAATTTAAAAGTGCCTTTATACCAACCTACCAGAGGACCCGAAACTGAAAAACTGGACAGTGCGTCAATTTCGCGAGCCGCTTCCATTTTCTAGTACGACAAATTTTTGGCCTAATGTGACGCATACGATCAAAATGCGACGTTCTTTGTAGGAAGACAGATTGATACCCCGGACCCCCGGACCCCTGTGACCCGGGCATAATGCTAACACCAGTTCCACAGAGTGTGACATTAGTGATAGTTCTCACTGATCCTTCCATGAGATGACACGAGTTATTTCAGACGACACTTATATAAGATTACCGCCGCCCACCAAAGTTGCCTCAAGAATGGGGAGATAAGGTAATTATCGGGAGAAAGCAAAACCGTTAGGACTCTGTAGTGCTTGGAAGGAATATGAGGATAAGGATTTAAGATAGGCCGGAGGAATGGAATGGTGCCCACCCATTTGGACAGTTACGATTGAAGGCCGATCTGCAAGAAACGGCGCCCTCGCTTTCCCCTCGAGTCAAAGTGGTTGGGCACCATTCCCTTCCCCCTCTTTTTCATATCCCGGTTCTTAACCTGTCCTCACATCCCCCCCCCCCCCAAAGTGCTCATCACTCATGTTAGCTTAGGTTTCTCCTGATTTTCCCTTCAAATGATATTGATTCCCATAATTACAACTGGTTCTTCAAGAAGTGCCGGACCAACCGGACTGTGTTGGGCCTGCGGCCCCTCCAATCAACAGCCTGTTGGATCAAGCTCTCCCAAATCAAACCTATGGCCCCGGGCCGAGCTTGGGGAGTAGAAGAACTCCCAGAACCCCATCCAGGTACAATCCAGGTTGCTATAAGTAAGTGGACCCGGCTTACCTCGGGCACGGGAGACATCTCCCGTCACGCAGGGTGCAGTCGCGCCTCCACAGATCTCCAGTATCAGCTCTTGATACTGGTAATGGCTCAAAAGGGCCACCACTTACGGGCTATTCATGCCCGTGCCACCTCTTGGGTGACTTAATCTTTATCAATCATCAATCAATCAATCTTACCTCGGGTCTCGTTAGTGATGGCGTAGGTGGTGTGGTTGTTGTCGCTCCACTCGACCCCGTACATCGCACACTTGTGGTAAGTGTTCGACTCAAGGTTTCTGGCGGAAAAAATTAAAGTTAGATAATATAGATTTTCTTTGGTTTGGTATATCAGTGCGTAACCTTATAACTTGTTAGTTGAAAACACAATAATATTTTTAGTAGAAGTTTAATCATTAATATTTTAAACTGTGTATTCCTTCATAATGTTGTGAAATACAAAAACGTTCAGAGAATATATATGGGGGTTGAGGCATCACCCAGTCTTTGGTTTTGATAATTGCTTACAAGCTTCACCACCACGACCAGCAGTGACAGTCTATCCCATTAATGATAGTAGCATTTCACCCACAACGATGGTAACAAGCCAATTGCGATAGTCTTACGTAAATATCGTAAGAGGGTTACTTACGTATCTTAAAAAGCTATACTGGGGTATAGTAAAATCCTGACTTGCGTATTGTTAAGGACTTTGCATGGGTATTGACAGAGGCTTAATTGGATATTGTAGTCTTACCTGAGTATTCCAAAAGCTGAGTATAGTATAAGAGTATAGTAAGAGAATTGTAAGAGCCTTAAATGGCTACATTAAGATACTTATATCTAAGTAACGTTAGTGCCTTACCTGGGTATTGTAAGAACCTCACCTGGGTACTACTGTAAGACTATATAGCGTGTTACCTGGGTATCGTAAGCGCCTTCCACTCCTCCTTAGTGAGAGTGGTATTGGTTGGCTCCGGAACATAACACCAGTGATCTGGTTCTACCACTTGGAACAGCATCAGGTTCATCTGTGGCCAAAGGTACAAGCACACTTCTTCAGCCTTAAACTGTTGTGAATAACCTAACCTTTAATTCCACCCCTTACCCCATAACACGCACCTTTAACGGTTTTGGATACATGTTAATATGCTGCAAGATTACCAAGTTATAAACATTGATCCATGTATTGCTTCTCATTATAAAATAATGATGATAGTCTTTTGTACTTCATATGTTAAATTATCCTATAGAGGTGTGGATTATATGTTGTAGAGGGTAGACACAGCCTAAATTGTTGCATAGTGCAGTTGTGTTTACATAGTATATTGAAGATTACATGATCCTGCAGTATTGTATTGCTGTAGTATATTTTTGTTGATATAAAGTGAAAGGCAAAGACACGTACTGGTCGCGTCCACACGCACCCAGAGCCTCAGATGTTGCCATCTTGCTCATCCCAGTATTAGGATTAGTGATAAATTAATGGTTAATTTACTGCATTCGGGTGTCTAGCACTTGTGTGAATTAATATAAACATATATATGTAATATTTGTCTGTTATGTAGACTCGGAATTGTGTGTGTTAGGATCATATGTGAGTAATATTGGATAGGCTACCTAGTTGAAAGACGATTTGGCTGGTCGTATTCCAGGGAAAATTGAGATTAAGGACCTGCTCGAAACGCTATGAGTGCTAGTGGCTTTACAAGAATGTAACAATTGTATATATATAAATAAAGAAATACAAAAATTGAATGGAGGAAACCACAGTTCAGTAAATTATTAGGTGCAAATTTGTTTTCTCTCTTGTCCTGAAATAATTTTAACTAATCAATCTGTTGTCACCGTTATCATTATGCTTGGTATGTTAGTTAACCTAATTGTGGATAATGCTATACATGGGTGGAATGCCTGAAGATTATACTATATATGGGTGGAATGCCTGAAGATTATACTATATATGGGTGGAATGCCTGAAGATAATACATACTATACATGGGTGGAATGCCTGAAGATTATACTATATATGGGTGGAATGCCTGAAGATAATACATACTATACATGGGTGGAATGCCTGAAGATTATACTATATATGGGTGGAATGCCTGAAGATAATACATACTATACATGGGTGGAATGCCTGAAAATAACACAATACAGCTGTTTAAACAACAGTGATATAATTATTACAGCTCATCCTCCTGAAATGATAATAAAGTAATTATGAAGTCGAAAGTACAAATATGTCATAATGGACCGCCAGAATGTGTTCTTTTTTAGTACTTAATCTGGACAAAAAGCTATGATTTGTTCAGATCTGAAACCTATGTTTATGGTCAGCACAAAACGTCGACCAGACTGTGCGACACAGTGGTTGCCAGGATCAGGTTAGGTTACCGTTACCTGTGGCAGGTGGCTACAGGTGATGGATCTCCCAATCCTGAGCACTCCAGTTGCAAACTCTGTGAGCAGGAACTACGGCATGATCTCCCGCACTACATCACCGAATGCCCAGTTATTAGACCATTCAGACTCATGAGCATGAGGCACCTGGAGTTTTGTAATTACTTTATTCACTCTCGTGTTCTTGAAGATATCCTCATAATGCACCCAAAATTTGCCAGTGCAGGCTACTTAGCTTATAGCCCTGTATGACTAATCATCCTGCGAGATTGGGACTTTTAGTATCACTGCTGCCTTATTCACTTGTGTTGATATCCTCATGATGCTCCCAGAGTCTGCCAGTACAGACTACTTATCACGTGCCTCTGTATGACTAACCATCCTGTGTGATGGGGATTTTTAGCATCACGTAGCTAGCTTTTTGACACACTGTACTCCCCTTCATATAGTCTAGGGCAGCTGCACAAATGCACATGTACCTAAATGTGTTAATAAAAATAAAATAAAAACTAAATGAATATATTGTGTTAATAAAAACAAAAAAGTAAAAATGTGACTTACTGGGGCTCCATTACTACATATTGGTACTTTAGACCACATAGTTACAAGAGTACTATCATTTCAGATGGATGGGTTGTATTATTACTACATACAACACTGATACAGTTGTATACACACACACACACACACACACACACACACACACACACACACACACACACACACACACTACACACACTACACACACACACACACACACACACACACACACACACACACACACTACACACACTACACACACTACACACACTACACACACTACACACACTACACACACACACACACACACACACACACACACACACACACACACACACACACACGAGACGGGATCTAGGTACGCTGTGCAAGATTAGATAAGCAATGTAGAATAATATTTGATATGCACTTTAAATTACACAAACAAGACTAAACTTCCATGTCCGTCATTCCTCTCACTAGAGCCACGGGCTCGTCCCCATTACTTATCTGAACAACTAGATCTGTGTAGTATCCTCAGGAGATACATATCAAGGGGAGTCTGATAGCACAAGGGTCAAGTTGGTACGCATTTATGTTTTTTCTTTAATTTGGATAGATACCACTACACCAGCTCTCTGGTGATAGGACTACCAAGTAGTTTAACAGCCTACAGGTCGTTTAATACCCTACAGGTTGTTTAATACCTACAGGTCGTTTAACAGCCTAAAGGTCGTTTAACACCCTACAGGTCGTTTAATACCCTACAGGTCGTTTAACACCCTACAGGTCGTTTAACACCCTACAGGTCGTTTAACACCCTACAGGTCGTTTAATACCCTACAGGTCGTTTAATACCCTACAGGTTGTTTAATACCTACAGGTCGTTTAACAGCCTACAGGTCGTTTAACAGCCTAAAGGTCGTTTAACACCCTACAGGTCGTTTAATACCCTACAGGTCGTTTAATACCTACAGGTCGTTTAACACCCTACAGGTCGTTTAACACCCTACAGGTCGTTTAACACCCTACAGGTCGTTTAACACCCTACAGGTCGTTTAACACCCTACAGGTCGTTTAACACCCTACAGGTCGTTTAACAGCCTACAGGTCGTTTAACAGCCTAAAGGTCGTTTAACACCCTACAGGTCGTTTAATACCCTACAGGTCGTTTAATACCTACAGGTTGTTTAACACCCTACAGGTTGTTTAACACCCTACAGGTCGTTTAACACCCTACAGGTCGTTTAATACCCTACAGGTCGTTTAACACCCTACAGGTCTTTAACACCCTACAGGTCGTTTAACACCCTACAGGTCGTTTAACACCCTACAGGTCGTTTAACACCCTACAGGTCGTTTAACACCCTACAGGTCGTTTAACACCCTACAGGTTGTTTAACACCCTACAGGTCGTTTAACACCCTACAGGTCGTTTAACACCCTACAGGTCGTTTAACACCCTACAGGTCGTTTAACATCCAGCATGTCGTTTAACACAGTAGTTCGTTTCTGGTTTTGGCTTCCTGTGACTACCTACCTGACTGACTAACCATGAATCACTTGAACGGCCTTGCCCAATGACTAATCGACTTGAAACTTACATATAAGATTAATAACAAGAAAAAAAGCGATTCCAACTTAAATATAAAAGTGTATTACACTCAATGACATTTTAATAATCTCAACAATAAATGTATTTTGCATTTGACCTTCAATAAACTTGCATTTAATGGACACATATAACGTAGTGATTGGGTTTCCATGGTGTGTTTTTTTTTTATTATTTTTAAGTAATGGTGTAAGGAATGAATATCTTTAGTTTATCTTGAGGTTATCTTGAGATGATTTCGGGGCTTTAGTGTCCCCGCGGTCCGGTCCTCGACCAGGCCTCCACCCCCAGGAAGCAGTTCGTGACAGCTGACTAACACCCAGGTACCTATTTACTGCTAGGTAACTGTAAATATATTTCCACTACATGGATACTGGCTACTTACCGTGACTGCCGCGAAGAACGAGATTGGAACGAAGACGGCCCCAATCAGCCACCTCTGGTAGGAGCCATAGGACCCAACCGATTCCAAAACGTCGTCGAAGTCCAAGGCCATGGTAGCTAGAGGGGGCGTGGCACCCGGGCAAGTCCTGCGCCTGCGCAGACACGCGTCCAAGCCACCCCTAATGTCCGCCTTGCACCTACTCCTGTTTTTTTTTTAAAGATAGCTTTGATTATTGTCTTGTTTTTTTTAAAGTTCAGAGTGCAACTCACCAGAATGTTGATTCTATGTCCCATGTTGAAGGCAGACACGTCGAAAATTATATTAAAAAAGTGTGACTTTCAATGGGTAGTTACATTCTAGTGCACATTTGCAGTCTATATAGATGCTTGGTGTGTGGTAGAGAACAGTCCCTCGCTAAACAGAATAGAAAAAACACCATTTCATCTCTGTAACCATCATCACTGTCTGGGTATTGCTGGGGATCCCCATCTGCAAGTTTCCGTCTCCTTCACCACCTCCCCCTACCCTTCACCCCTTCCCCTTACCCCTTCCCTTACCCTTCATTACTCTACCATTTACAGGATGAGTATAAGGTGCACAACAAACCACCACTCACAGGATGAGTATGAGGTGCACAATAAACTTTATCGCTTTGTGATACATGTTTTAAATATAAAAAACTAGAAAATATGAACCTTAGAAAACAAAACAAGGTGTGTTATATATATATATATATATATATATATATATATATATATATATATATATATATATATATATATGAGAAAGATTTCAGCGGCACATTTTAACAGGATTCGATTAAATCCTCTCACATTCAAAAGTGCCAAATTGTAGTTTTATTTATGAACTAAATTGACAATTAGCAGAGTCTGTGACTCGATCAACAGAGTTATGATGGCAGTACAGAAGTCACAATTGACTTTACGTGTATGAGAGGAAGTTTGCATCATCTGCTGATGTACATTGGACTAAATGTGAGTCTCGGTCAATCCCTAAACACATTGGGAATTTTTCAAACCTTGATTTTTTGGTCATAAAGTTTCTAAACAAAAATTATATGTCTCTTAGGCACAACACGCATTAAATACTGCTAGGGGCCAGATTCACGAAGCAGTTACGCAAGTACTTACGAAACCTGTACATCTTTTCTCAATCTTTGGCGGCTTTGTTTACAATTATTAAACAGTTAATGAGCTCCGAAGCACCAGGAGGCTGTTAATAACAATAACAACAGTTGATTGGCAAGTTTTCATGCTTGTAAACTGTTTAATAAATGTAACCAAAGCCGTCAAAGATTGAGGAAAGATGTACAGGTTTCGTAAGTACTTGCGTAACTGCTTCGTGAATCTGGCCCCTGGCTCTGTGTCCCAGGTATAATTTGTTTTGTCGGGGGACAGGAAGGCTGAGTGTATTCATACACGGGAGCTGGTCGGCCGAGCGGACAGCACACTGGACTTGTGATCCTGTGGTCCCGGGGTCGATCCCGGGCGCCGGCGAGAAACAATGGGCAGAGTTTCTTTCACCCTGATGCCCCTGTTACCTAGCAGTAAAATAGGTACCTGGGTGTTAGTCAGCTGTCACGGGCTGCTTCCTGGGGGTGGAGGCCTGGTCGAGGACCGGGCCGCGGGGACACTAAAGCCCCGAAATCATCTCAAGATAACCAAGATACACGTTAGGCTTTTATCGAGATCCCCCTTACCCCCTCCCCCCCCCCCCACCACCACCACCAGGGTCGAATTACTGACCCCGCCCAGGATGCAACCTCTCAACAAGCTGACTAACCCCTGAGTACCTACTTGCTGCTAGGTGAACAGCGGCATTAGGTGAAAGCAAATGTGCCCAACCATTTCTGCCCCGCCGGGGATTCTAACCCGGAATTCTCGAATGTGCGTCGAGAACGAATCCAACTGAACTACCGAGACCCTTCTGATTTGTACCGAGGTCTTCCCCAAGGTTCAACTACCGACCTTTCCCAGGATGCAACCTCACAACAGTTGAAGTTGCATCTGTTGCAAGCTCACAACAGTTGAAGTTGCATCTGTTGCAACCTCACAACAGTTGAAGTTGCATCTGTTGCAACCTCACAACAGTTGAAGTTGCATCTGTTGCAACCTCACAACAGTTGAAGTTGCATCTGTTGCAACCTCACAACAGTTGAAGTTGCATCTGTTGCAACCTCACAACAGTTGAAGTTGCATCTGTTGCAACCTCACAACAGTTGAAGTTGCATCTGTTGCAAGCTCACAACAGTTGAAGTTGCATCTGTTGCAACCTCACAACAGTTGAAGTTGCATCTGTTGCAAGCTCACAACAGTTGAAGTTGCATATGTTGCAACCTCACAACAGTTGAAGTTGCATCTGTTGCAACCTCACAACAGTTGAAGTTGCATCTGTTGCAACCTCACAACAGTTGAAGTTGCATCTGTTGCAACCTCACAACAGTTGAAGTTGCATCTGTTGCAACCTCACAACAGTTGAAGTTGCATCTGTTGCAACCTCACAACAGTTGAAGTTGCATCTGTTGCAACCTCACAACAGTTGAAGTTGCATCTGTTGCAACCTCACAACAGTTGAAGTTGCATCTGTTGCAACCTCACAACAGTTGAAGTTGCATCTGTTGCAACCTCACAACAGTTGAAGTTGCATCTGTTGCAACCTCACAACAGTTGAAGTTGCATCTGTTGCAAGCTCACAACAGTTGAAGTTGCATCTGTTGCAACCTCACAACAGTTGAAATTGCATCTGTTGCAACCTCACAACAGTTGAAATTGCATCTGTTGCAAGCTCACAACAGTTGAAGTTGCATCTGTTGCAACCTCACAACAGTTGAAGTTGCATCTGTTGCAACCTCACAAGAGTTGAAATTGCATCTGTTGCAAGCTCACAACAGTTGAAGTTGCATCTGTTGCAAGCTCACAACAGTTGAAGTTGCATCTGTTGCAACCTCACAACAGGCGTTTAACTTCCGGGAACCTATTTACTGCTAGGTAAACAGAGGCATTAATTAAGCGAAATGGAAAGTGCCTAATTATTTCTGACTCGCCCGGGAATCTAACTCGGGATTCCTGATAGGAAGTGCAGAACCAAGCCAACTGTACCACGAAACAGTTGGGAGGTTTTCACCCAGTTGTACATACACACACTGTGTACACACACTGTGTACACACACTGTGTACATACACTGTGTACATACACTGTGTACATACACTGTGTACATACACTGGTGTACACACACTGTGTACATACACTGAGAATCTAATCAAGTCCTGGACTGTTAAATATTAAGTCACTCGACATTTGCTAAGTTGGTCAATAAGCTGTTATGGTGCCCTAATAACACAAACAGTGGCTGACAGACCTCACGCCCAACACAAGACCAACCTGGTGGACCAGCAGTGACATCAGTCAGCGTCTCGGCGAGGCTGACGGTCGAGTGGCCGACGGGAGGGCAGTGTCGACCGTCTGTTGGCTCCGTAATGAGTACTGAAGGACACGTCATGGTCCGTGCGCAGCTGGCGCCACGCACCTCCGGGCCTCGCTCGGGGGTATGGTCATAGCGCACTGGAGACTAACCCATGGACTTCATATTATAATTTGGATAGGTCATTGTGTCGTGGGACAGGCAGCCAGTGTATATACACACTCATATTTATACATGTTAGGGTCATATCAAGGTCCCCCCATTCAAGGTCAAATTACTGGCTCTTCCCAGGATGCAACCCCCATAACAAGCTAATCCGTAGGTACCCATTTACTGCTGGGGTGAACAGGGGGCCCTTTAGGTGATAGGAAGCGCTCCAAATTAGCCGTTTCTGTCCCACTCGAGATTCAAACCCGGAATTCCCGTATGTATTTGCCTAGATTAGGCTATATTAGGAGCTCGGTTGAGTTAGGTTGAGTGGACTTGGGTTCGGTTAGGTTGTGGTAGAATAAAACTGCATCGTCCGTCTGGTGTACGATGTGGCTTGTGTCTCACTACCTGTAAGTACACTGTCTACGGGGATCACACAAGATGTTTGATCTACACCGACGCTTATCTACTGGGAGCACTTTAGATTACGGTACAGAGCAAGATATGTTATTTCTGAGTTGCTGCCCAACCGTTCGTTCACTCCTTTGTCCCCCCAGGTGGGTGAGTTATGTAGCAGGACCGGGCTCTTGCTCTTGGGTCTCGCCTTTTCAGCTGCTTGTCATCTAATACAATGGTGCTTCCTTATACCACACTCCCCTCCGTCGTCATTGGCTATATTATCCTTCATCACTGCTTCTGTGGTGAGATATATATATATATATATATATATATATATATATATATATATATATATATATATATATATATATATATATATATATATATATGTCGTACCTAATAGCCAGAACGCACTTCTATGCCTACTATTCAAGGCCCGATTTGCCTAATAAGCCAAGTTTTCATGAATTAATTGTTTTTCGACTACCTAACCTACCTAACCTAACCTAACCTACCTTTTTCGGCTACCTAACCTAACCTTACCTATAAAGATAGGTTAGGTTAGGTTAGGTAGGGTTGGTTAGGTTCGGTCATATATCTACGTTATTTTTAACTCCAATAAAAAAAAATTGACCTCATACATAATGAAATGGGTAGCTTTATCATTTCATAAGAAAAAAATTAGAGAAAATATATTAATTCATGAAAACTTGGCTTATTAGGCAAATCGGGCCTTGAATAGTAGGCATAGAAGTGCGTTCTGGCTATTAGGTACGACATATATATATATATATATATATATATATATTAGTATATTTTGGTAGCAATCTTTCCTGTAGACATATATTATTAAATATGACCGAAAAAGTCAGATTAATAATTCTAACACGAATTTTCTCGATCTTTCTTATGTTACTTTTCACTGTTGATGGTAATTGAAAAATCAATTCTCCAAAATTCATATATATATATATATATATATATATATATATATATATATATATATATATATATATATATATATATATATATATATATATATATATATATATATATATATTATTTATATGTATCTGAGAAAATATTGAAGTCATACAAGGGAATCAAACATGCGTTTCTGGATTCGCCAGACACACGAGCTACTAACCAAAGGAATATGCGACTCCTAGACCACAGTACGGACTCAATAATTTCCCATCGATACATCACGTTCAATGTGCTCGGCCGTCCTCTTGAGTTGCGTCATAACATGTTTTTGAAGCTGTCACTCTTGACACCTTCACTCCGCCTTTGTTTGAGGAGTGACTTAACGAGATTAGTCCAGCGGTTGTTGATTTTACTCTTTATCGTCTCTCATAATCTAGTCTATTTTGATATTGTTCTTATTCACTTCATATACGAGTAAAGATGTCATTGTAACGTATTAATATTTATTTGAGTCTACATATGAACTTTGTCTATACATTCGTCTCTCTTTCTCTTATTTACACCCAAAGGTGCAATGTGAGAGAGAGAGAGAGAGAGAGAGAGAGAGAGAGAGAGAGAGAGAGAGAGAGAGAGAGAGAGAGAGAGAGAGAGAGAGAGAGAGAGAGAGAGAGAGAGAGCGAGAGAGAGAGAGAGAGAGAGAGAGAGAGAGAGAGAGGTGAATGTAATCAGTCCCTGGTATGGGACAAACAAGGGCCGCTTGCATGTTCCTCGTCTGGAAGCAATATAAACCTCTCAAAAATGAGAGAGTGTGGCTTCGGAAGGCGGGCGAGAGGAAGCAGGGATGTGTTGGTCCAGAATGATTGCCCGCATCAAACTCTAGTAGCAGCCACGGCCACGCATGGCTGCTTGACATCACCTGGCTGCTGGACATCACCTGGCTGCTGGACATCACCTGGCTGCTGGACATCACCTGGCTGCTGGACATCACCTGGCTGCTTGACATCACCTGGCTGCTGGACATCACCTGGCTGCTTGACATCACCTGGCTTGGTCTGTCGTGCTTCTTTAGTCTTGAGAACGGTTAAGTAAGTTAATATTTTCACAAGAAGGCACCAAGCCGGGGGGAAGAGGCTATGTAGCATCGAGAAAGATCAGTACACTCAACGCCTGGTTTAGCAGCCTCATCCACTTGTGGGCGGGGTACTGGTTTCTGCACATATTGTACAGTAATTGTTTGAGAAGGCAATTATGAACCTCTTGTTATTGCACCATTAGGTGCAAGTAATGTAAATATTCTTCCAAACATGTGCAATCTACACAATTTCAGATACAGTTGTGCACATTCTCTCTATATAACATTTTTTGTTTGTTTTAGTTTTAAACAGGTGGGTACAGGAGTAAGACGCCTTCTGACTCCTGTTGGTAGTCTGAGATGGCCGAGGAAGACATCTCCACCCGTGTGTGTGCATATATATATTATATAAACGGCTAGATATATATAACAGACCGCGTATGTTGGGAGACGCGTCACTCAAAGCGGCGCATCAATGTTCTTATTTTGGCAAGGCTTGAAAGTTGTTGATTTAAAGGCGACGACGATCGTGGGATCGAATGCGCCCCGGCGTACCCATATAGGTACGCAAATCCTAATGGCGAAACGACGACGCGTATCACAAGACACTTTGACCTCGCGACAAAGAAACGCAATCAGGAAGATGATTGGGGAGTCCCTCAGGGTGACAAGCACCGGCCCCCGCCCCACACAGAGAACACTGGGGAGGCCCAGGAGTCCCTCAGGGTGACAAGCACCGGCCCCGCCCCACACAGAGAACACTGGGGAGCCCCAGGAGTCCCTCAGGGTGACAAGCACCGGCCCCCGCCCCACACAGAGAACACTGGGGAGCCCCAGGAGTCCCTCAGGGTGACAAGCACCGGCCCCGCCCCACACAGAGAACACTGGGGAGCCCCAGGAGTCCCTCAGGGTGACAAGCACCGGCCCCGCCCCACACAGAGAACACTGGGGAGCCCCAGGAGTGCCTCAGGGTGACAAGCACCGGCCCCGCCCCACACAGAGAACACTGGGGAGCCCCAGGAGTGCCTCAGGGTGACAAGCACCGGCCCCGCCCCACACAGAGAACACCAGGTAGCAAAACCAAAATCTCAGCCCCCAACTAAAACGCAAAAAGTCATCCGGTGGCCCCCTAGCAGAGCAGATGCCAGCCGCCCACCACGGCTGACGGCGCACCAGGAGCCCGCCACGGCTGACGGCACACCAGGAGCCCACCACGGCTGACGGCACACCAGGAGCCCACCACGGCTGACGGCACACCAGGAGCCCACCACGGCTGACGGCACACCAGGAGCCCACCACGGCTAAGGGCACAGCAGGAGCCCACCACGGCTGACGGCACACCAGGAGCCCACCACGGCTGACGGCACACCAGGAGCCCACCACGGCTGACGGCACACCAGGAGCCCACCACGGCTGACGGCACACCAGGAGCCCACCACGGCTAAGGGCACAGCAGGAGCCCACCACGACTGACGGCACACCAGGAGCCCACCACGGCTAAGGGCGCACCAGGAGCCCACCACGGCTGACGGCACACCAGGAGCCCACCACGGCTAAGGGCACAGCAGGAGCCCACCACGGCTGACGGCACACCAGGAGCCCACCACGGCTGACGGCAGACCAGGAGCCCACCACGGCTGACGGCACACCAGGAGCCCACCACGGCTGACGGCACACCAGGAGCCCACCACGGCTAAGGGCACAGCAGGAGCCCACCACGGCTGACGGCACACCAGGAGCCCACCACGGCTAAGGGCGCACCAGGAGCCCACCACGGCTGACGGCACACCAGGAGCCCACCACGGCTAAGGGCACAGCAGGAGCCCACCACGGCTGACGGCACACCAGGAGCCCACCACGGCTGACGGCACACCAGGAGCCCACCACGGCTGACGGCACACCAGGAGCCCACCACGGCTAAGGGCACAGCAGGAGCCCACCACGGCTGACGGCACACCAGGAGCCCACCACGGCTAAGGGCACAGCAGGAGCCCACCACGGCTAAGGGCTCAGCAGGAGCCCACCACGGCTGACGGCACACCAGGAGCCCACCACGGCTAAGGGCACAGCAGGAGCCCACCACGGCTAAGGGCCCACCAAGAACCCACCAACTCCCGGCACCTCTCGGCCAAGCTGGCGCCGGACACCATCAAGGGAGAACCAGCCAGAAAACGTTCAAAATATATCAACAATCCTGTGATCCAAACGATATGTGCGCCAGTCCTTGAAAGTTGTTGTGTTCGCCAGCTTTCAAGGATGACGTCGAAAACAAACATTTGAGTTCGATTTGACGTCTGGCGTCAAAAGTGGCTGTTGTGTAGACGATGTTAGCTGACTGTTGCTGTTGTGTGGAATGCGTCTGATTTATAATTTATGGAATTGGTTTTGTAAATGGGATTATATTCGAGAGTTAGCACAATTCGGGTAGGACATATGTTAGGTTAGATTACCGTATTTGCCGGCGTAAAAGACGCATTTTTTTAATGTTTAAATGTATCAACAAAATGGCCTGCGTGTAATGCTCTTGTTTTACGGATGGCAGACCAAGCACCGTAGGCTAGGGGGGCCGGACGAGCAGACTGGGTAAGTTCACTAGGCACAAATATCGTTGCTAATAATAAAATATTGAAAGCAAGCCAAATTATTAACGTGAATGGTGTTACTGATACTGTTACTAATACTGTGTTACTAAACGCTCTCCAGGTTTGGTAGATGGATGAATAGGTAACTGGCTGGCTGGCTGACTGGCAGACAGGAGTGGGGGGATGGCAGATGGACTGGCTGGCTAGTGGGCGGGCAGGTGGACTGGCTGGCTATTAGCCGGGCAGGGTGGGTGGATCGATTGGTGGATGGGTGGAAGGCAGGAGGGGGTGGGTATAAATCATGGGCAGGCGAGCTGGGTGGATGGATAGACTTGTGGCTGACTGGCGGGCAGGTAGGGTGGGTTGATTTTGACTGGCAGGTGGCAGGCAGACTGGCTGCGGTGACGCCTGATCCACTCCTCAGCTCCCACATCCATCTACGTCCTATCCCCCTTCCCTATCCCCCCCTCACCTAACACCATCCCTTATAAATATCCCCCACCCCTCCAGCTGCCTCTAGACAATCGGTACGGGATTAATACGGTATAAATTGTTAAATTATCGGCCTTCTACCCGCCAGACGGCGGCCTTAGTGTTCTGTAAACAACAGACTCATGTTGTTTACAAACTCTGATTGCTACCACAACTGTGAATGCCTAACTGCCTTTGACTTGTTATGACTGACTGTGACTTGTGACTGTGAATACCTGCCTGACTGTGACTTAACCATGGCTGTCTCTAATTGGTTGCGACTGTGACTAGCTCTGACTACATGCTGCATAACAGGAGCAGTGAAATCTGTGAAGGAAAAATGGTATACGCTATGACTGGGTGCGCCGCCCTGGTGGCCTGTCGAGGTAACACAAAACATCACATCTAGAAAGACAAGTTTCCCATCCGTATAAGAATTGCCCAAAATATATACAACTGATCTTAGAGGAGGTAAGAATTGAGGTTCAAAAACCACTTTAAAATATCTTTCAATAAGTGTATGATGAAAGATGAAGAGTCACAATAACGTGGCTGAAATATAAATGAAAGGGAAACGTCGTCGTCCCTTCACTTTCTAGTGTGAGGTTTGGTCAACATGTATGATGAAACATACTGAAGTAGTTTTAGTATGTTTCAGCCGGCAAATACGGTAATTTGTTGTGTATATTGAACCGTACAGCTCAAGGGGGTTATTTATCACGTTTGGTGTGTGATTGCGACTGTCTTTCATGAAGTTCATTGGCACAGTGTGTTGAGTATCTATGAGTGTGTGAGGGGGTGTTTTGGGGAGGATCGAGTGTGCAGTTTATGTGCTTTCTCAATATAAGGGATGTCGGATCGTTGGATCTTTAATTTGACAGTCTGGAGCTTCTTGCTTTTATTGTTTGTGACTGCGCAGCCCCTCCTCCAAACAAAGATCCAAAAGTGATTCCATGCGCCCACCAAACTTGTTTATGAATGAAAATTGGTTTACACACGACTCACAAGTGATGGCGTTCGAACAGTTCCGGAACAAGTGCTTCATTGACGAATTTTGTTCGAACCACAACGCTGTACATGCTTCACCCACGTACTACAAATACAAATAATCGCCAACAGAACCTAAACACCTAACCTAACCTATGCCTATATATCACAATATGCTAATATATTATAATATTAATTTATATTTGAGAAAATTCCTGTTTTGAATGAACAACATGTAAAAATTTATGAATGCGTCTGTGTGGTCGACCGCTGGATGTAATGGACTTGAGTCGAGGACGGGTTGACCGCGTTATGTGATAAGTCAACGTGGAAGATAGATTGGCCTTGTTTAGTTAGGTGATTTTCTGCAATTCGGTCCAGTAAGAGTTGTGTCATCTTTATGTCATTGAAAGTTGCGGTTGGTTGGATTTCACTTTCCGTAGGTGTATGTTGAGTTAGTCTCAAGGAATCTCAGTTGGAATTGTTGCATTAAGAATTTATTCAGAAGTCGGTCCCGTGTCTTCTGTTGCATTTTAAATGATAGTTATGAGGCTGGAGACGAAGTCTTCACTTAGTTGAAAGTTCTGAGGTACTTCCCTGGAAACACAAACCGAAACTGTCTCTATTTTCCGCTTGTTACAACTTGTAATAAAGTTGTTACATCTGGCTTAACGTGTTTAAGACGTATTAGAACGTTGTTACAACTTGCTATATTGGGTGTTTTAACTTGTTAGGAGGTGTTAAAACTTGTTCGAACGTTGTACCAACGTCGTAGTTTCAGTGTGTGTTTGGCGGGTTTGAACATTTCAGAATGAAGTGCATGTTTGTGTGTAATGGCCTTCTGAACTATCACTACATTGGACGTCTTGTGTGCATCTATTTGAACTGTGGGTTAGATTCCTTACATATGATGTACTAATTAAGGTGGATGTTGTTATTGTTGTTGTTTTAGATTCAGCTACTCGGAACAAAGAGTTGCAAGCAGCACGGACTATGGTGAGCCCGTAGTGGATAACCCTGGCACAGGAGCGGGGCTGTAACTGTGAGCCTTCCCGTGACTGAGTTAGACGCGGTATATATATTTCTAGTTTATGGAGGTACCCATTAAGCCAAACCCGATCAGGTGGAGAATCGTTGAGGAAGGTAAGCAGGACTCACGTGTCCGTAGGTTGGAGGCAAGTTGTGTTTACATGCCTTCTTCACTAGTGTCCAGGACATGTTGGACTATACGCTTTATTAATCTGTTACCTACTGGTACATAGGATCTCATTTTGTAATCATGGATTTCAGTAATGTTAGCGAGGCTTGTAGGTTGCTCGTTTTCGTTGTGAACCACTGCGATTAAATTCCTTTGATTATTTACCTGAGCGCCACAAACTCTAGTGACTTCGACGAGGACAGGAAGCCAGCGGCTTGTCGAAGGTCAAACCCCCGGCTTGATCTTGCGTCATGTGCTTTGATATTACATATCTTGGGAACTGCATTATATATGATGCAATTCCCAAGCTCCTGTCTTCAAAAGAAATGATTACATTT
The DNA here is from genome assembly GCF_040958095.1 of Procambarus clarkii. Lineage (NCBI taxonomy): Eukaryota > Metazoa > Arthropoda > Malacostraca > Decapoda > Cambaridae > Procambarus > Procambarus clarkii. The sequence continues at coordinate 22,308,991 of NC_091211.1, forward strand.
TTCAAAACTGAATTTGTGTATCTTGGTTTGGCGAGTGTTGGGCCTGGCCGCGTGGACCCCTTGCCCTGTAGGGGTCTCGTTCACCTCTCGGTGCCTGCGGCGCCTACCTCATTCTCCTCCTCGGCCGCATGGACCCCTTGCCCTGTAGGGGATCTTGTTCACCTCTCGGTGCCTGCGGCGCCTACCTCATTCTCCTCCTCGGAAACCAAAGGAGCATCGTCATCCATATGCCTGCCATGCGTCGTTGGTGTTTCTGTTTTCCTAGAGTTTTTGGGATTTTCGGCTGGCGTGACGCTACGCGCCTCCTTCCTGCGCCATGTTTGTTGGTCGTCCCCGATGACATTTTAGTTAGCATTTACAGGTGCTTGAATTTGTGTTCTAGTTCTTGGCTTTGTTCGTGATTTGAGCTTCACTTTCCAATTTTTTGGTTATCTTGGCTCGACAGTTGAGAAACTCGCATGGTGTAGTGAGCCACTGATTGTGCTGCTAATCCTTAGAATCGGATTTCGGGGTTGTTGCACGCACACACAGAGTTGGTTCTGTAGGGAGGAATTCGAACACACTGATGGGGGTTTGTTGACAAAGGAAGATTCCGGGAAGTCTCCTCTACGTGGGACTCCTGGTTCAACCGTGACGCCGAGCGGACATTTGGACACCTCCGCCTGGGAGCCGCCGGGTCACGTCCTGTTTTCGCGTTTTGGCTTTGCTACTGCCGTTTGGCATCCCTCTTCAACGGTCCGATTGTACGACGCCTGGCGCTCATATCGCCTTGGGTCACGGGATTGTTGATAGAGTTTTTTTTTTGGGCATGTTCTGGCTGGTTCTCCCGGCGGGGTGACGGTGTTCGGGGGCCGGCTTGGCCGAGAGGTGCCGGGGGTTGGCGGGTCTTGGTGGGCTCCTGGTGTGCCCTCAGCCGTGGTGAGCGGCTGGCTTTTGCTCTGCCGGAGGACACTGGATGACTTTTGCGTTTTGGTTGGGGCCGAGTTTTGGTTTTGCTACCTGGTGTTCTCTGTGTGGGGGCGGGACCGGTGCTTGTCACCCTGAGGGACTCCTGGGACTTCCCAATCATCTGCCTGACTGTGCGTTTATTTGACGTATGGCATTTTCTAGTTTCCAGTGATTGGCGTCACTCGTTTCGCGTTTTGGCTTAGCGTTTCACCTTTCCTGGCTTCGCGATTCACCCTTAACGGGTACGCCGGGGTGCATCCGATCCCACAATCGTCGTCGCCCCTATATCAACAACAACAACTCCTCTACGTGCTTAGGGATACTATTTATCCCTTTAAGTGTTGTTCAGCTTGCCAGCAGGTATCTGTTGTGTACTGTGGCGGTGTGGATGGCCTTGGTTGTAGAGTGATATAAACCCATTGGTCGGTTCATATCAACTCTACGGTACATGACTAGCAGGGTCCAAGCGTGGTGGGCGTCGTGCACGCTCTCTGTTGTTTACATACTGCTGGCGTATGAAACGCAGCGCATACAAACGGATGCATGGCGCAGTTTGTATGAACATGACAGTGTCATCTTGGTATTCCTCGTCGGAAAGTTGTTCGCTTCGGTGCTGGACATGATTTCTTGTTCTCGTTCTTATCCACCACAGTATACGTTGTTTACCTGCTAAAATTCTCCCTGCTAATTCTCCACTCTGTCATGCTTCAAATATATGCATACATTCTTTTTATGAGAGTTTTTCTGATCCACAGAGGTGAAAACAAGTTTGAAGTGTTTGGATATATATTTGAGATGGTTTAAGACGATGTTATTTTAGAGTGTTTAGTCTTCACGTATTTTGCAGTCGACTGGTTCGAGCCTCATCTGTGAAATGGTGGAACTGTAGAATCAAACTAAATTGAAGACCACTGCAATGTAACTTTTTTGTGTGGCGATGGGATATATAATTCGTTATGTTGGGTACAGGAAGCTTGCATATGTATGTATTATTATGTATGTATGAATTATTACACTGTGGAGGGCACCATTCAAAGTGCCCGCCTAAGAGAGCATGTCATATCTCAGGCAGAGCTGGGCCCTGATTGGTTGATGGTGACGCCTGGAGAGGGATAGACAGAGAACAACCGCGCCGGAATAAGCAAGGCTCCAAGAACTTGATACTCCACCCACACGCATTTGGGATACTCATCTACTGGCTGATATATTTTGGGACCTCGCCCACTTCCATTCTACCGCCAGTACTTCCTGAGATGCCTGCTAGCATCGCTTCAACTATCCTCCCAGAAGACTACAGCTCATGATGAGTTCTTGTCGTTGATATCATTCTTATCTCACACGTGGTCGGCCGCCATTAGCCCCCCTAGACGACCGCCTCCACAGCACTTTAGGTCAGCATCTAGGTCACCCAGAAGCTGCAACTACTGACCCTCTCCAGGATGCAACCCCCACAACAGTTACCTAACGTCTGGGTACCTGTTTACTGCTAATTGAACAGCGGCATTAGGTGAAAGGAAACGTGCCTAACCATTTCTCATCCCGCTCGGGATTCTCGACTGGGAGTTGAGACCGAACTCAACTATACTAACAAAGCCCTTTGTAGGGGGGTAGAAATAGCCTAAGCTACTCTATCCCTTTGAGATGTATTTTTTCTTGTCTCAATAAACATACTTGAACTTGAACTTGAAGCCCTTTGTAATATTGTACCAGAAAGACATAGCATATTGGAAGAAACAGACAATTATGAGCCAGCATTTCCAAGCATTTACGTCAGTAAGTTTGAACAGATGCCCTTAGTCATGCTACTGTTGTCAGTTGGTAGGAGTCATTCATTGCAAATGGGAAAAACCTATTTGTTAACGATTCTAGTTATTGGTCTTACTTCTCATACATAGAAAACGAAGACACTTTTCATACAAAGAAAACCGTTTCTCAAACAAAAGGGGATTTATTTATTTATATATGTACTAGAAGGTACATTGGGTTTATGAGAGTACATAGCATTGAAGTTTTTACATTCTTGTAAAACCACTAGCACGCATAGCGTTTCGGGCAGATCCTTACCCGAAGCAGATCCTTTGCCCGAAACGTTATGCGTACTAGTGGCTTTAGGTATTGTATGTACTACCTCTATCTTTAAATCTAACAGAATGTTTATACTGTAACGCTGCAACTATGTATGTACTGTTCCTAAATAAATTATTATTATTATTATTATTATTATTATTATTATTACTCTAACAGATAATTTTAATTAGGTAATTTGTTGCAAAATTGAAAAAGTTAACAGGTAACTTTTTGTTTGAAATATTTCATTAATAATGATAATGTTTATTACATTACGTTTGTGTTATATTTATATGTACAAACTGAAAATTTTATTTTGGAACTACTAGTCTGCTAGTAAAAAAAAATAAAAGGTAAATAGTTAATAAAGATTGAGTGAAAAGGAGGTAATGCAAAAATCCAAACACAACTAAACCAATTCTAGTACAATCTATAGCCTCATCACAGTGAGAGTGGTAATCACGGTCTCGGATTGTGAAAGTGAGTTTAGTCCATTTATTATGCACCCCATACCCATCTTGTGGGCGGTAGTGGAAAGGGTTACAGAGGCACATAATGGGCTCAGGGACTGAACCCCACAATTCGTTTAGCTAAGCAAGTTACAAAACTCGGATTGTGAAAGTGATCGAGAGGGTATACTGTAGACTATAAAGCATATCAACCAGTGGTGTGACGATGTATCTTAGGGACACCATCACTTGTGGTTTCGACGGGGGCAGGAAGCCAGCGGCTTGTGAGATTGTGAATCTTGTGAATCTCAGTATCGGTGCGGGCAGGCTGTATCCTGGCAAGAGGGACGTTGACAGCCGTCCTGTCCTCGACAATGATATACCAGTTCGGTAGTTCAGTAGCAACAAAATTAAGGTAATCTATGTCGTCTCACAGCCGACGGTCCCAAGTTCGATTCCTGGGCAGGACACAGACAGTTGGATAGGTTTCCTTTCTTCCCTCTCACCTAATGCCTCTAATCGCCCAACAGTAAATAGGTACTTAGAAGATAGACAATTACTGTGGACTACAGCCTAGGGAAAGTCAGTCGATGGTAAAGAAGGGCCTCGATACACCTAAATACAAACTTCCTGATCCCCCAACAACGGAAATCAAGTCATTTGCAGGCGATGAGTCACAATAACGTGGCTGAAGAATGTTGACCAGACCACACACTAGAAGGTGAAGGGACGACGACGTTTCGGTCCGTCCTGGACCATTCTCAAGTCGATTGACTTGAGAATGGTCCATGACGGACCGAAACGTCATCGTCCCTTCACCATTTAGTGTGTAGTCTGATCAACAATCAAGTCATTTGCTATAGTTTGCCACTGAACGGGTTACAAAGAAAATGGTGGCTATAAAGAGGCTGCGGCCATGCGAGAGAGTCAGGTGGGAAGACGCTCGATGTCAACAGTAACTCATAAACACCAACACTAATCATACCTCTTAAAGTTATCGCTCTATATAATAATTATATACAGTGATACCCTTAATACATATGCCTAGAGTGTGCGTTTGTATGTTTATGGGTGGCGGTTGACGTATATGTATACATAGTTACGAAAGTGATTGGTTACATACATATTGAGTCGCTCTAACATACATCGTTGCCAGTTGGAATAAAATATTGTGTAATTGTATCAGTTATTATACTCTATTTTGACTGATTCATTGTTTACATCATCAGTTGACTGACCTCCGGCAGCTCGGCTGTGACTCATGATGGCTGGTTGGTGTAAAGCGTTAACTTATTTATTTATTTATTTATTATTTATTTATATATATACAAGAAGGTACATTGGGTTTGTGAGAATACATTGGATAATACAGTATTTACATTCTTGTAAAGCCACTAGTACGCGCAGCGTTTCGGGCAGGTCCTTAATCTAGCAGATAATTTTAAGTAGGTAATTTCAATCAGAATTGATAAATGAAAGATACATTACAAGAGAAAAATGAGATGAGAGAGATAAGTAAGTATATTAAAGCACATTGTTATAATAAAGCTCTGATTGAAGCTCTTATTTTCTTTATTCCTTAGAGAAAACGGCGATGGATTAGAATTTTTCCAAAATTGACCTGCAGTTTTTAACATATCGGAAATATCGAAAATCTGACTCATGAGCGTTATTTTTTTTAGCCGAATTCTGGCACGTTACACATATTTGGAGTTTTAAATTACGACTTTTTATGCCGAAAATATGTCAGTTAGAGAAAACGGCGATGGGTCAGATTTTCCACAAAATATTGGAAATATGGGGAATCTGACTCTTGAGTATTATGATGGTCACGGTAACTTTTGATAGTGGTTGTAACGATGTTCTCCCAGTGATCACACCCATGTTTTTTTTCGCGTTCTTGTCTGTATTACAATTTTGAACTAGCCACCTCCCCCGCCTTAAACACAGAGATCTCGTATCTTTCCCACGAGACGAGACGTCAGGTCCACCTTTTTCCCTTTTCTGACATGATTTACGCTCATGCATTTCATCGAGCTTGTCAGTCCCACCCTCGGCTCCCCAGTAGTTTCCGAGCGTCGGTCTCGCTTCATGCAGGTCGGCGTTCAATCCCCGACCGTCCACAAGTTGCTGGGCACCATTCCTTCCCCCCGTCCCATCCCAAATTCTTATCCTGATCCCTTCCCAGTGCTATATAGTCGTACTGGCCTGGTACTTTCTCCTGATAGTTCCCTTCCCTTTGCCTGTCCTTTTCTGGTCGCCTTATCTCTCTTATGTATCCACTGTGGGCCTCTACGACTCTGTTCCATCTTTCCTCTCGTTCCTCCCCTGTGTTATATATTACCCGGGGAGGGGTTATAATATATAATATATCACCGATGTAACGTTATATATAATTATATATCAACCCGGCATATAACCATCCGGGTTGATATTCACCGTCCATCCTCGGTCACTTGCTCTTGTTCTCCTTCCTCGCCTGAGATGATTCCGGCTACCTCACAGTACCTTATAGTTTGTCTCTCGGAAACATAAGCCTGGTCTGGTCCGCCTTCTTTCCCGGCGGGTAAGAAGGCTTTCCCGTCTCCTCTATTCTTGTTCCTGCGCCTCCGCCCTTCTCGGTAGCGGAGACAGCTTTTGTACTTTGGCTGTTCCCACCGTCCAGCCCTTGTTCTACCGTCCAGCCCTATTCTACCGTCCAGCCCTTGTTCTACCATCCAGCCCTTGTTCTCACCGTCCAGCCCTTGTTCTACCGTCCAGCCCTTGTTCTACCGTCCAGCCCTTGTTCTACCGTCCAGCCCTTGTTCTACCGTCCAGCCCTTGTTCTACCGTCCAGCCCTTGTTCTCACCGTCCAGCCCTTGTTCTCACCGTCCAGCCCTTGTTCTACCGTCCAGCCCTTGTTCTCACCGTCCAGCCCTTGTTCTCACCGTCCAGCCCTTGTTCTACCGTCCAGCCCTTGTTCTACCGTCCAGCCCTTGTTCTACCGTCCAGCCCTTGTTCTCACCGTCCAGCCCTTGATCTCACCGTCCAGCCCTTGTTCTACCGTCCAGCCCTTGTTCTCACCGTCCAGCCCTTGTTCTCACCGTCCAGCCCTTGATCTCACCGTCCAGCCCTTGTTCTACCGTCCAGCCCTTGTTCTACCGTCCAGCACCGCTCCTGTGCCAGGTAAGTCCACTACGGGCTCACCATAGTCCGTGCTACTTGGAACTTGTTCCGAGTAGCTGAATCTATAACAACAACAACATCCCTTGTTCCTTACTCAGAAGTTGCTTCCGCTTCGGAGCGCACCATCGTTCCTGTCCGTCTTCAGTCCGAGTACCACAACTGCACCTTCCCGGCGCCTCCTCCTTCCTTGTCGATTCGCCTGTGCTCCTTACCCCTGCCCCCTTCCTTGCCCTAACCATCTCTACCCACTTTACCCATGTTCCCCTTCCCCAACACCTTATATCTCAGATCCTCGCTCTGTTCCTTTTTATTTGAACTGTATCTATGTTTTGATTTCTCAACATAGATATTGTCCCACGCCAATTCGCGCACCTTCTTGTGGAATGTCCCGATTTCGAGGGTTACTGAGCTTCTTGCGTTCCTATCGTCTCCTCTTGAGGTTATCTTGAGGTTATCTTGAGATGATTTCGGGGCTTTAGTGTCCCCGCGGCCCGGTCCTCGACCAGGCCTCCACCCCCAGGAAGCAGCCCGTGACAGCTGACTAACACCCAGGTACCTATTTACTGCTAGGTAACAGGGGCATAGGGTGAAAGAAACTCTGCCCAATGTTTCTCGCCGGCGCCTGGGATCGAACCCGGGACCCCAGGATCACAAGTCCAGCGTGCTGTCCGCTCGGCCGACCGGCTCCCATGACTCCTCGGAGTCATTTGTCTTGGAGAGTCCGGTACACTTGCTGGCGCTCGCATTTTCCTTCTTGTTCTCGTTCTGGCATCTTGAGTAAGAGATATTTTTAACACTTTTTGCATATCCAGCGACGTACACGTCGTTCCTTCACCTTCTAGTGTGTGGTCTGGTCAACGTACACGTCGTTCCTTCACCTTCTAGTGTGTGGTCTGGTCAACGTACACGTCGTTCCTTCACCTTCTAGTGTATGGTCTGGTCAACGTACACGTCGTTCCTTCACCTTCTAGTGTGTGGTCTGGTCAACGTACACGTCGTTCCTTCACCTTCTAGTGTGTGGTCTGGTCAACGTACACGTCGTTCCTTCACCTTCTAGTGTGTGGTCTGGTCAACGTACACGTCACTCCTACGTGGTCTTCCAGGCTTTGCGCCTGTTGATAATTTAGTCAAATTAGAAATTCCTTGAATATAAATTTAATGTATATTAGTACAGCGTGCATATTTAGGTGTAGGGTTAGGTTAGGGGTTTCGATTCTCTTAAAATCAATCGACAAGTTTTGATAGATTTTTAAAACATTCCTAGATTCCTGAGGATTGAAAATCAATAGGTTTGAAAAGTAATTTCAATTTATTTAGGGTTATCGATTTGTTGAATACAGGTAAGCCGGACTATATTCCAAACTGATAATGGAAATATAAAGTAATTTACAATAACGTGGTTGAGAAGTACACCCAACACGGACACATGATAACAATTAAGTAAAGACGCTTCGGTCCATTCTGGAGCCCAATGAAGTTAAAACATAATTTTTATTTTCTTCTGATTGGTGCGGGTTGAATGTTTAATGATAAACTTTGTGCAGGCGATGAGTCACAATAACGTGGCTAAAGTAAGTTGACCAGACCACACTAGAAGGTGAAGGGACGACGACGTTTCGGCTTTGCTCCTCATCCCCTCTCTTACCTATTTACTGCCTGTCTCTACTTCCTCATCACAATCGACTTGAGAATGGTCCAGGACTGACCGAAACGTCGTCGTCCCTTCACCTTCTAGTGTGGTCTGATAAACTTTGTGCTAAGTGAAGCAACGATTGCATTTAAGACACTATGAACAAGTCCACAAGGGCCGTGACGAGGATCGGCCCTTGTGGACTTTTTCATTTGATGCATCACGTTAGTGTGATCTCTGTGTGTAAGACACTATTGCATTGATCACACAGCGCGTCAGTGTTCTAAATGCAAGGCAAACTATCTGTGTTTGAGTTACAAGGCTCGACACCTCTAGCACCATCCTCTTAACTTACGTTTACTTGTATTAAACCGTTGGGGGACAAGCCCAGAGACACTTCAAAATGTCACACGACCAAAGACCACATTCACTCCAAACATCTACTATACCCACGGGCTACTCATGCCCGTGCCACCTCTTGTGATGGCTTAATCTTCATCAATCAATCAATCAATCGCGGGAGGAAGCAGTCTTTCCTTGGCTTTGCTGTCACTAGGCACTTAGGGTGTGGTAAAACCTTCAGACACATCGGTGGTGACGGTGGAGGTAGTGGGAGGACGAGTTGTTATGTGATCAATGATGTTCATGATTACTTCTTCCATAATTATGTTGAACAATTTGACGAATTTGCCACTCTCGCTGAACTTGATTTCGAACATATCAAGGAGCTCCTGGCCGTGGGCGCTGAAGAACTCGTTGAACAGCGTGCCCAGATCCGTCCCGGGCATCAGGTTCTCGAAGTTCACCTGCCAAAAGAGAGCACAGCTGCATAACCACACATACCATGAACACCTGTTCCTGCCGGTGCCCGCGCCAAGACCACCTGTCGTAGTCCCCCACCAACACCCGCCACTGAAGACACTCATGGGGGCTAATAGATCATGTTGACCAGACCACACACTAAAAGGTGAAGGGACGACGACGTTTCGGTCCGTCCTGGACCATTCTCAAGTCGATTGAGAATGGTCCAGGACGGACCGAAACGTCGTCGTCCCTTCAACTTCTAGTGTGTGGTCTGGTCAACATACTTCAGCCACGTTATTGTGACTCATCGCCCTCGATAGCAGATAATAATGAGAGGTAAATATGAGTTAAATTAACATTTTTGGAGGAACGAGAGAGACTATACCACATATCTCCCTCCATCCCCCTGGTGCTCTATGACAACGACAGCATTATCATGCTAGAGTACATAATGTAGCTATAAGAGTAGTTAGATCAAGAAACACGCTGATATTGTTTGTTGCTTTATATTCAGCTACTGGGAACAAAAAGTTCCAAGTAACACGGGCTATGGTGAGCCCGTAGTGGACTTACCTGGCACAGGAGCATCACTGTATGTGATGCTCCTGTGTATCAATCAATATGTATGCGGACATATTGATTGATTGATGAAGATTAAGCCACCCAATAGGAGGAACGGGCATGAATAGCCCGTAAGGACACGTTGAAAAAATATTACAGATGTAGGGATTACAAGCTATTCATGCCCGTACCACCTCTTGGGTGGCTTAATCTTCATCAATCGACGTAGAGACTGAATGAAATCAGTCGACGTAGTATGTAAATCAATCAACGTAGTAAGCCGAGGGACCGAATGAAGTTCAATGGGGGGGGGGGGAGTGGGAGAACAGAAAGGGAGAACTGAATGAGATGATTATAAATCACAGACAATAAATCACAATAACGTTACATATTGTTATTGTTACTCTCGATAAACATATTACTCCGAGCACCAAAAATTTCTACGGACATCATACAATATATTTTCCCTTTGATTCCTTGAAAATCTTGTTTTTAAAATGCCTAATACTTCTTAAAGCATCTACCTTAGTCTACCCCCCAATCAACCTATGTCCGTCCCGTACTCCCAGACTATCCCATCACCCTGCAAATATATGATAATACGTGATGTAGTGGATTGTAGTGTTATGAAATATATGTTCAAATCTACAATTTAGAATTATTGTCTTGTGTGGCAGTGAATATAAGTAGCATCCTTACCGTCCAGCGTTTCATCTCCAGATCAAGGGTTGCATTATCTGAGAAATTGAGTTTCGATAGGCTGATGGTCCCATTTTCCGTCATGCCGACAGACAATTCATCAATGATGATTCTAAGAGAGGAAAAAAACATTACTTATCTTGGTGGAATTGAAATTGAAATTGAAATAAGTTTATTGAGGTAAAATACACACAAAGGGATGAGGTAGCTCAAGCTATTCTCACCCCATTCAATGCAACGTGTTAATACATACATAGACACACATCACAAATAAACATATTTATCTAGGTGGAGGACAGGCGAAGTTAGGTAGCAAACGTAGAGTAATGTGCAGTCACGCCACAATCTACTAAATCATTGATTATATATATACAGATAGATAATCGTTTGACACAATTCTTCACAACTTCAACCTGTCGTTCCAAAATGACAATACTTAAAACTACCAAGAGTGGAACGTTCACAAGTGGACTCCGTTAAAAAAAATGGAATTATTTTTTTACCATTTCATAGAGAGGACGAGAAGGAAAACCCCAAACCTAAACTTTTCTACCACATACGGGGCCACATATTTACAGGTGGCAGGTGTGAGTGTTAGGCTATGCAGAAGGCGGATGGTAATATGTTGGGAAGACAACATCCTGTGTTGGCGTAGAGGCTTAGTGGTGTGAAATGATGAATGATTGATGAAGATTAAGCCACCCAAAAGGTGGCACGGGCATGAATAGCCCGTAAGTGGTTATGGCCCTTCTGAGCCATAACCAGTATCAATAGATGATACTGGAAATCTGTGGAGGTGCGACTGCACCCTGCGTGACGGGAGATGTCTCCCGTGGTGTGAGATGGTTCCTCTCGGCTCTTTATAATCTAAGAACAGCAGAATAGAGAAAATAGGATGAGTCGATTGGGGAGGGGGGAGGGGGGGGGGAAAGGAGTAGGTTGAAATTGGCGATTAGCGAAATGAAAAATTGTGGCGAGGGAAGCCTTGTTTTCAATCATTATCTGCTAACTGTGGCACGGGCAGGAGGGAATTAATGTGGGGTGGGTTAGCTCGTTTTATTATGAGATAGCAGCCATAGAGTCTGTTCGAACTTTTGTTCAAAATATTGTAATTACTCTGTGGTAAGCCATCCCAAATATATCAATTATTCAACGGTTATATATGCTCAGTTTCTCCACGTATTGATGGGAGAAGGTGCATGGAATTAACTTCCGAATATCACTAGATTCAGAATAATATCAAGAAGATGACGGCATCTCACATTTACACACACGGACCAAAACACGGCAAGAGGCTATACTCACGTGAACCAAAACACAGCAAGAGGCTATACTCACGGGAACCAAAACACAGCAAGAGGCTATACTCACGGGAACCAAAACACAGCAAGAGGCTATACTCACGGGAACCAAAACACAGCAAAAGGCTATACTCACGGGAACCAAAACACAGCAAGAGGCTATACTCACGGGAACCAAAACACAGCAAAAGGCTATACTCACGTGAACCAAAACATGACAAGAGGCTATACTCACGTGAACCAAAACACAGCAAGAGGCTGTACTCACGTGAACCAAAACATGACAAGAGGCTATACTCACGTGAACCAAAACATGACAAGAGGCTATACTCACGTGAACCAAAACACAGCAAGAGGCTGTACTCACGTGAACCAAAACACAGCAAGAGGCTATACTCACGTGAACCAAAACACAGCAAGAGGCTGTACTCACGTGAACCAAAACATGACAAGAGGCTATACTCACGTGAACCAAAACACAGCAAAAGGCTATACTCACGGGAACCAAAACACAGCAAGAGGCTATACTCACGGGAACCAAAACACAGCAAGAGGCTATACTCACGGGAACCAAAACACAGCAAGAGGCTATACTCACGTGAACCAAAACATGACAAGAGGCTATACTCACGTGAACCAAAACACAGCAAGAGGCTGTACTCACGTGAACCAAAACACAGCAAGAGGCTGTACTCACATGAACCAAAACACAGCAAGAGGCTGTACTCACGGGAACCAAAACACAGCAAGAGGCTGTACTCACGTGACCAAAACACAGCAAGAGGCTATACTCACGTGACCAAAACACAGCAAGAGGCTGTACTCACGGGAACCAAAACACAGCAAGAGGCTATACTCACGTGAACCAAAACACAGCAAGAGGCTATACTCACGTGAACCAAAACACAGCAAGAGGCTATACTCACGTGAACCAAAACACAGCAAGAGGCTATTCTCACGGGAACCAAAACACAGCAAGAGGCTGTACTCACGTGAACCAAATCACGGCAAGAGGCTGTACTCACGACGCGGGTCCTGCGCCAGCCAGGTTGATGTGGTCGACGACGGTGCCGTTCATGACGTAAGCGGGGGTCTTGATTGTGAGTTGGGGCGTCTTGAGGTTCAAAACTATGGTCTCGTTCAGCAGGGCACCGCTACTGTAGCCCAGTCCTAAGGTACAGTTGTGGGCGAAGAGACTCTGCAAGCCCCATAGCTCGGTGTTGCTCATCGTCAGCTCAATACTGTATACAAGGGTCGTCTCATCGAGAAGGTTGGATAAGCAAAATACATATACATATACACGAACATACTCTCTCGGCCAAGTATGGAATGTAGAACATACTCACTCAGCTAAGTATGGAACATCTAAACATACTCACTCAGCCAAGTATGGAACATCTAAACATACTCACTCAGCCAAGTATGGAACGTCTAACATACTCAGCCAAGTATGAAACGTCTAACATACACACTCAACCAAGTAAGGAACGTAAAACATACTCACTCAACCAAGTAAGGAACGTAGAACATACTCACTCAACCAAGTAAGGAACGTAGAACATACTCACTCAACCAAGTAAGGAACGTAGAACATACTCACTCAACCAAGTAAGGAACGTAGAACATACTCACTCAACCAAGTAAGGAACGTAGAACATACTCACTCAACCAAGTAAGGAACGTAGAACATACTCAACCAAATAAGGAACGTAGAACATACTCAGCCAAGTAAGAAACGTAGAACATACTCACTCAGCCATGTACGGAACGTTGAGTCTCAGTTCCAAGGGCTTCTCAATGACCAACGGGTCGCTAATGTTGCTCAGGTAATTTTGTAGGAGTTCGTTAATGTAATATGTGAAACTATCATTGTTCCACTTGTCCACCCAATCTGCCGAGTAAAACATTAATAATAGATCAATAACAGCAGTAAAATAGGTACCTGGGTGTTAGTCAGCTGTCACGGGCTGCTTCCTGGGGGTGGAAGCCTGGTCGAGGACCGGGCCGCGGGGACACTAAAAAGCCCCGAAATCATCTCAAGATAACCTCAAGATAAGATCGTTATTAATATAAAATGTTAATCAGGCTTGTGACGAAGAGTCACAAGTTTAATCTTGCATATGGATGACATCCCGCCAAACACACACCGAAACTACGACGTTGGTACAACGTTCGAACAAGTTTTAACACCTCCTAACCAGTTATAACAACTAATATAGCAAGTTGAAACAACGTTCTAATACGTCATAAACACGTTAAGCCAAGATGTAACAACTTCATTATAAGTTGTAACAAGCGGAAAATAGAGACAGTTTCGGTTTGTGTTTCCAGGGATTTGGCTTAAATGGTAAATAATACATTTCCCTTCTGTCTCTTAGTGCAGTTGGGTTCGTTCTCGACTCTCAATTGGGGGGTCCTGGGTTCCATTCCCGGGCGGGACATAAATGATTTGACACGTTGACTTTTCACCTGATGCCTCTGTTAACTTGCCTGTGAGCACGTACCCGAGAGTTAGGCAATTGTTGTTAGGTTACATCCTCGGGACGGCCAGTAGGTAGACCTTGTGGGGTGGGGGGAGGGGACTTCTTAAGTGTGTGTGTGTACACAGGCTTCCTGTCCCCGACAACGAATTATCATTACCTTCTTCCCATCCACACCCTCTACAATCAACACTCTACCTTCTCTCTCCCTCTCTTAAACTCACAATTTCACCAGTATCCGCGTCTGACTTGTTCTCAGTGACCTCTTGTAAACAATAAGTTCCTAAGCCATGAGTTATCGGCCGTATGGCCTGTGACTTTCCTACACTACACTCAAGCAATCACTATTGTCATTGTGTGGTCCCTGCTGGACTGTGAAGTGACTGCTGGACCCCGTAAGACACTCGGTGTTGACTTAAGTTCCTTTGACACAAGTTCTTAAACTCCTGTTATCTAACCGAAAAATATTGCCAAGTTATCTGATTATATGTGGCCTGCTGACCCCGTGTGTGATAGAAAAATGTATTTCATAATTAACCTATTGTGGCATGACGTATATAGGGTCTCCTCATTATGGTCTACATGTGCCTTCTGCTCCCCCTTCCCCCCCGTAACCCCTTCTGGTACATTGGCTTGACATCGTGTGACCTCACCTGTAGGTTCGTCGTCCGGGACGCCCTGGCTGACCTGTAGCTGGGTCACAAGTACGACCATCGCCACTGCTAAACACAACCTCAATGTCGCTCCCAGCATCGTGGCGCCTGTTGGATCAAGATCACATTGGTATGGGTCCAGCTGCCATCATATAGCGAGTCATATGTGTTTCCTTCCACACCTATGTGGAGGAAAGGTGTATAAATGTGAAGTATTGCATGTTCTCTATATACAAACTATCGAATCCATATACGATAGCTTGAGAGGGAGTTCCTCACTCCCATATCGTATATCAGCAGCCAGTTCTCACGATTTATCAAGGATTTATAAAGCGTCAATTTCAAAGTTGATTCTACCTAACTAGAAACTTTTGAACCAGTCAAACTCACCTCAGCTACCGAAGCCGATTCTCATTAGTTAGAGGATGCGTTGATGTTTTAATGATCGAAATATCTATTTGATCGAAACGCCAGTTTTCTTATGTTATGGTCGATAGCGTCGAAATTTTGTACATTAAGTATAAGAGGTTGCTATGACAACTAAGAGTATAAGCTTCCAATGGATCATAAAGATGCTTTGTTTCACATCTAATTTCGCTCTCATTTGGTAAGGAAGTTTCTCAGTGGTATGGCTCATCATTCAGTTAAACAGGTGAAAATGTATTATAATCCTCGTCAATATTAGAGAAATGCATCAATTTCCTCTCGGCAAGTTTCTAAAATTGATTAATTGGGACTAATTTCCTTCACTTTAGATTGTAAAGTAATGAAGAACGGTATGATTGGGGTCACGCCAGCTGGTTCCATTGTTAATTTTGTGGGATCTTGAACAGTATCTTCCTTATCTTGAGATGTAATAACGGGGTTGAAATCTTTGTTCTCGTTATCTCTCTAATCTAACTCCATGCTCTACTGAAGGAAGTATTCATGTTAAAATTGCATTTTGAAAATTTTATTTTGATTGCTTGAAAATCATTCGAACTTTAACTTAAGCCCTTAAAAGTTTCTTTTTTTTCTTATAAGGAGTTTTGATTTTATTTCGTTCTTCAGGGAATTCATTCTTTCACCATGGAAGGAATGTTTACTTATGCTATTAGCTTATTTATTTTGATTTGGTTGATTTCCCAACAGTCTCCGTGGTGTAGTGGTAAGACACTCGCCTGGCGTTCCGCGAGCGCTATGTCATGGGTTCGTATTCTGGCCGGGGAGGATTTACTGGGCGCAATTCCTTAACTGTAGCCTCTGTTTAACGCAACAGTAAAATGTGTACTTGGATGAAAAAACGATTCTTCGCGGCAGGGGATCGTATTCCAGGGACCATAGGATTAAGGACTTGCCCGAAACGCTACGCGTACTAGTGGCTCTACAAGAATGTAATTTCCCACATCCTTTGTTGAGACATTTCTCACCTTCTTCATTCATGGCAGGCAAGATCTGTGAAGATTTGGAATCATTACTGACATTGTAGAGCGGCAGTCACACTGTCAAGTTTCCAGGAGCCATACTACTGCATTTTCGAGTCTTGCCATTATTTTCTGGATACCAGATGATACTTGCCAACCTCCAAGAGAGTCTGGCAGATCATTTAGTATCAAAAGAGAGCACCAAGCCGGGAGATCATCTAGTGAAGATACTATTAAGCTCATCATGGTAGAGTGGGTAGTGTGTGTATGTGTGTCCGGGGAGACCAGAGACGGGAGCTCAGTCTCAGTCTCCTAATATTTTCTTAGATATATGTTAATGAAATTTCGAATCGTATTTTACTGAGTGATGGTGTTCCTTGTTCGGTCGGCACCTTTCCCGGTACAGCCCACAAGATGGGTATGTGTCCACTTCCACCCACAGGATAGGTAGGGGCTCACGTCCACCCACAGGATAGCTATGGGTTCTAGTTCCACCCACAGGATAGGTAGGGATCCACTTCCACTCACAGGATAGGTATGGGGTCCACTTCCGCCCACAGGATAAATAGGGGTCTACTTCCACCCACAGGATAGGTATGGGGTCCACTTCCACCCACAGGATAGGTATGGGGTCCACCTCCGCCCACAGGTTGGGTATTGGGTCCATAATAAATGAACTGAAGAAACCTCTTAAAGTTTTAATACTGTAAACTTGTCATTTATATCAAGAGGCTACACGAGCCTGTATGGGGTCCATACCTCGGGTATCGCAGTGTTGGTGAGCAGCGTAGCGGCGGACCTAAGGGCTGTGATCACTCCGGCAGGCAGGGACCAACTGAACAACAAAAGGCGTAACGCAACGCAACGCACTTTTCTTCGTATATCTCGAGTACTTGCAAGTGGTTCTTGGGAGTGGGTGGCCCCCTCCCCTGGTGAGTGGTCTCCCTTGGTGAGTGGGCTCCCCTGGTGATTGGACACCCCCCCCCTGGTGAGTGGGGCAGGGGAGAAGGTTATGGTCCATCCCAGGGTTCAGAAATAGCCCAAAGATATCGTTCTACGTCACTACAACTTTTTTGTTTTTAATATAACGAAAAAAAACAACATTTTTTTCCATATATGTATTGTGAGAGGTGTGACATCAATGTGCCCCGATTGGCTTGGCTCGTGGAACACCTCTGTACTCTATACCTTAGTATACACTACTCCCAGTCCTCTCGTATTCCTTCCAACCGGCATTAATGCGAACCTTGCCTCACTGCACCTCCCTGTACAACATACACCGTCTCTTCCCTCCCGTGTAGCTTCCATGGTGAGAATGTTATAATTCCCGTTGTCGGCGTTGTTGTTGTTGTTATAGATTCAGCTACTCAGAACAAAACGTTCCAAGTAGCACGGGATACAGTGAGCCCGTAAAGGACTTACCTGGCACAGGAGCGTTTCTGTAACTGTTGTCGGCGAGAGGAAGCCTGTACTTAAGCTTATCCAGGGCTCCCTAGGGCAGTGGTTCCCAACTGGGGGTCCATGGAACCCAAGGGTTCTTGGAAGAGTTTCAAGGGGGACCATGAGCCTAATACAATGAATTGTATTGTACTCTTAAGACGATAAGAACCCCTTATGAGTGTGAGGTGAATGTCTCCTGTTATCATTGATATAGTTTTAAGTATGGCATAAGAATGGGTGCATTTGTCACAGCAATGGTTACTGTCGATTTTGTTAGTTTGATCCGTTTTGTTGAAGGGGGGGGGGGGAAGAGGGTTCACAGGTGAGAGCGTGGCTGTGGGGGGTGTCTGTTGGTGGGGGCATAGCTGTGAGGGGAGGGGGCATTGTCCACAGATGAGGGTGTGGATATGGGAGGGGGGGTGTCCATGGGTGAGAGCATGACTGTGGGGAAAGGGGGTCCACAGGTGAGAACGTGGTTGAAAAAAGGGGGAATAAGACTTAAAAGGGTAAGAACCACGTACTGCCCAAGTCAAACTACCAACCTTCTGCAGGATACAACCGACAACAAATGATTAACTCCACATACTTATTTTACTCCTAGATGAAGAAAAGCATTAGGTGAGAGGAAATGTTCCTTTTGCTCTTTGTCCTGCTGGGGACTTCAACCCGGTTCACTCGATGGCGAGTCGAGGACAAACACTACTGTGCTACTGGAGATGCTAGACTAGAGAGTCCATGCTATGAGTTAATTGCTCTGTGAGAACTAACAAATTGACAAAAGAAGTTCGTAATAACACGGCCCACTGTACATTCTTGCATACATAATATAAAAAATTTAAACACAATTTAGACAGCAGAAGAAATAAAAAAACACAGCCGCAAGTTTGGCTGATAACTAGACCCCGCTGCATCACGCAATACAGTATATAGTGTTTCTCATCAGCACCGTAGATTTATACTCGGCTGTATTTCATCAGTATATATGCTTTATACACAGCTCTCTCTCATCAGCACTGTAGTTTTATATGTAACAGTATCTCGTCTGCACCGCAGCTTTATATGCAGCTGTATCTCGTCAGCTGCAGTACAGCACTATCAGAATAATCTTAACATGATTTTAATTTTTTTAAACTAAAGATTTAATCACTAGAATACTTGGAACTGCAGTCAGAACATAAAATACTGCTAGCTAATCTAATTATGTCTCTAGCAATAGTTTGCTTTCCATACGAATAAAAGTTTCGAATGTTTGTCTTTATAAAGGTAAACCAATGAAAATCAGGTTTAATATACAGTACCATAGTTCATTAGCAAATATTTCTTGCCTGAAACACTGTGCATATTAGTGACTTTAGGCATAGTATACACTAGCTCTATCTAGAAATCCAGCATTCTGTTTGTAACTCATTTTGTATGTATGTACTTTTACCAGAATAAACATTATCATTATTATTATTATTAATATGTATTTAGAGCAACGATGCAATATATGCTTAAGGACGTCAGCATGATGCCACTATTATGGACTACCTGTCAGTCAACCTGAACTGTGAGGATTGCATCAAGAAAATACCATCTCTCAATTTTCCAAAAATCTTCGTTCGCTTCGAGGACTTGTTGCTCGATAACATGGAGAGGAGATAAGGTGTGCAGATAAGGTGAAACTGTAAATGTAAAAATACCAGCCGAGGTCTGATTATGACCTTTTATGCCCTCTTTATTATATGTTTATGCTATTGTTTTCAATGTGTGTATGGGGGGCACAATAAACTAGCCACCTCTGGTGGCAACAATCAGAATCAAATGGTTGGGAGGGAAAGAGGGGGAGAAAAGTTGGGGGAAAGGGGAGAGGGTAATGTGGGGGGGCAAAGATAAGAAACAATGGGTCAGAGAGATATTGTACCTGGTGGCATAAACTTTTTTGTGTTTAATCTTATCCCATTTCCTCTGACATTTTTCCACCAGAGTAAGAAAAAGTGCAATTACCAGCATGGGAAGTGCACTGTATGCATGTGAAGCAACAATAGATCTCTCTAGGTGTGGGCAATGATCAAGCTTGTATACACACATAGGCTACACATAGCCTATAGTAACCATAGGCTACACATAGCGCAGTAACCACAGACTCAAAATGCTGTGCATATAATAAGCTACTCTACAAAATAAAAATTAGTGTCCAATGTAATATTTTTTTTAAATTATTATAATAATAAAGTATAAGGCACGCTGACAGTATTTGATGTGTGAGGAAGGAATGATTGGAACTTGAGGGAGCTCTTGATCCACTTCCATATTAGCATAGATGGGAAATAGATCAAGTATGGATATAGGAAGGTGAATAGTATCAAGTCTGTTATCAGCAGCCACCAGGCTAATGACTTTAGATTCAAGGTAAACATAAGACAAAAGGCTACACTACAGTCAACAGTTAGCCTTTCCAGGTGAACCCAACGCACGCTTGTCGATAATAAGATTGGTATAGATAGGGGGGTAAATAGAGGTAGAGGTGATGCAAGTCAGGTAAATTCTTATCTATTTGATGGTGGAGAACGAGCTCTGGCTTGAGGGTCCAACTTTTGGCTATCAGTCATTAATGCAGGGACTTCCTAATCTTGTGCCTTATCTGGTTGATTACCTGGTTGATGGGGTTCTGGGAGTTCTTCTACTCCCCAAGCCCGGCCCGAGGCCAGGTTTGACTTATGAGAGTTTATCGTATCTAAAGCATGTGAATAAAGTGCGTCTCCACTACCCTGTTGTTTAATTAGTATATTATGGACCAATAACAATGAAGTGGATAGAGGTAGTAGGATTAGTCACAAACTGGGTTCAGTGACTCGATCCCCAAATCTTTAAGAAAAGCAAGCTATATTTGTTTTCTATTATTTGATTAGTTTATAATGCACCTCACACTGATCTCAGGCATGGGTAGTGGTGGAAGGTCTGATCTCTCACATGGAGCTCAGACACTGAACCTGTGTCTAAGAAAATTTTTCATTAAATAGTTTTTTGTAAATTGGTAAAAAGCGTAGATTTTCAATTAACAACATGACATAAGAATTCATTAACTGAGCAAGTTACAATTATTGTGATCTATTTACACTTAACATTATTTGTGTTGAAGCATATAAATAATAATAAATACTAATTAATTTGGTTTGCCAGGTCAGCAGTATGAATCACACACGAAAGTAGTTAGTAATATGTATTAAACCCCTTCAGTCAACAGTATGCATCCAACACTATGGTGAAAATCATGTATTTTCTTCCTAGTGTCAAGCTTGTTGCTGTGCTTGTCCAGAGGTGTAATACTGTGCGAGTGATAATTGTTCCCCACGTTCTGTATTTTGGCTTCTAACCTGTGTTAAAAATATAAAATGATGCACACGTTTCAACACTTTCTTTTAAAATAATGTTGGTTATTCATTGATTCTAAGAAGTGTTATAAACTTTATATATCTGTAATAATTATGGATATTTAGCATTAACTTTACATTAGGTATTGTGTTCATCATTATTTTTAATTTGGACTTGTACATAGTGGGATTTAATTAATTTTCTCCCGATTTGAAGCCATTTGAAGTTTCTTCAATACCCTCCTAAAGTAATATCACAGCTCCTCTTACATTTTTGTACTTTCTTGTAGGGGAAGTAAGAATCCAGCCCTAAGTATGCCCAAATATAACATGAATGGTAGGCACACAATCAAAGACCATCACCATTGTGTCATGAGTTATGAATGTATTGTAGAGAGACTTAGCAGTACAATAGAGCATAACCATTTACCCAGGTTATTGAAATTATGATACAAAACCATCAGGAATATGAAATATCTGCGGAAGGAATTCATTCCCATGAGTTTAACCCTTTTGTGTTATCCAACTGCTATATTCATATATCCATCCATCTCTATTGTGCATAATCTATTATAATACATTTCTGTTTTTACAACATTAATCTAAAAAATTCAATTGCAAACATTTTGGCACTAGATTTTTAATTATAACTGAACAAATAAGTTGGAAAACGTAAAATGATTGTAAACATTTTTTGCATCTCTCAGCAGCCTGGGAAGCCCAGAACGTTTACAGTTAGGAACGAGCAGAGAGGCTGGGGCCAGATTCATGAAGCAGTTACGCAAGTACTTACAAACATGAACATCTTTCCTCAATCTTTGGTGGCTTTGTTTACAATTATTAAACAGTTAATAAGTTCCGAAGTACTAGGAGGCTGTTTATAACAATAACAACATTTGATTAGGAAGTTTTCATGCTTGTAAAGTGTTTAATAAATGTAACCAAAGCTTTCAAAGATTGAGGAAAGATGTACACGTTCAAAAGTACTTGCGTAACTGTTTTGTGAATCTTGCCCCTGGACTGCGAAAATGTTAAATGACTGCATACAAGATGAGTTTAAGGCCTAAAATTTATGAAATGTTGCTGGTGATGCATGATTTTATTTTCCAAATTAATTTCTACCGTTTCGACAAAGGTTCTTTATGAAAAGTTTAGTTTGCAAATTTGTGGAGAAAAACTAACAAAACCCTTTCATGTTTATTATTTAAATCTGTAAAAGAGACAATGTTGTTTGTGCTTAGAAGCAAATCTGTTTGAGAAACTAATAAATGAGCAATAAAACTGGTTAAATTGTCATAAAATAAGAATAAAAATATTCAGGTAATGCCTCAATAGCACAAGACGTGTTGATGTCTTTTTACAAACCAAGTTGCCCACACAAATGTAAACAAAATATTTAGTGTTCAAATTCAAGCAAAAGACAGACCACAGCCACAGACGGATGAACCAAAGTGAAGACAAGATCTGCATTTTTATAGATAACTGCACAGAAAATACACAGTTCTAAGTGGCAACAGATAAGGCCAATAAGCATAGCTAATGATAAATGACAATGTTTCTGCATAACATTACCAATTTTTCTGCTCGGATTTAATTCAGTTTACATTCAATATTAGTGTGGGGAAAACTCAAGGGTAGAGTTTACTTTTAATTTCAAAGGTCATAGGATGTTGGGTGGTAAAGTTCACTCAGCTGGCGGTATACGTAAGATGGTGCAATGCCACGGCTGTAAAAAAAGAAATGATATTACTAAGCATAAATCTGTAGATACAAGACTAACTAGACAATCATATCAAAACAAAACATGTAGCTAAGTTTTTAGCTACATAATATAAGTTTTTATATTATAATGCAGTGTATCAAAACAAAACATGCAGCAAAGTTTTTATATTATAATGTAGTTTCAGTGTGCCATTAGTATAAGCTACATCACCCAGTAGGTGCACTTCAGGTTGCTGCTCACCACAAACAGCCAATTGGTGCAAAATTTCCCTAAATTCTTTTAAAGGCGTCAGAGGACAGAATTAAATGCCTAACAATGATAAATTTAAATTAGCACAGAATAAATATTTTTCAACAATCAATTTCTTCTATCATGCACATCAATATCATGTTTAAGTAATTCCAGCACAAAACCCTAATTATTTATATAATTTAAAAATAAAGTTGAATGTAGAAAGTAAGCTTTCATGAGGAGCAGGAGGCAAACGCTCACCACACTACACAATGAAATCATTGTGTTGTGTAGACATTCCTAAACTCAAGCTGTTATGATATGTGGGAACTTAATTGGCTGTCAAATAAATGAGCTAATGTCTCACTTTTAGTTTTTAATTATGCAATCTTTTATAGTAAGCATTTTATTCTGATGAATACCTTTGGCAGGACCTTTCTTTTGATAATTAATTAAATTGGGTTGGATCTATGGGTAACTGAATCACAGAACAATAACCAAGGCAGTAAATTATCTGGCAAGTCCCCTCCAAAAAAATCATCGATACTAATGACCATTACTAATATCCTTGTACTTCATCTTTCATCATATCATTGTGCCTTTTGTCATTTCTCTCTCAAAATGCCATCTTTTATTTTCTTACTGCACAAACATACAGAGAACTCCCTGGTTAATACAAAACTTTGTGTAAATTTGAAAGGCAAATTGTTAAAAAATTTTTACTTGAATTTTCAGGTGTTGACCATAATGAAACCCACTTTTCTGGTTGGACTCAAGAAACTCCCAGAGCGTCAGGAAGACACCTGGTCTTTGAGACTCATCTGTCACCTACCGGAAGCTAGGATCAGAATCTAGCTCACTCGATGAGGTGAGGAGACCATGGGGGATCAGAGATCAACCCAAAACTGAGGAAAGACCCGCAAGAATGGATAGGCTCAACAAAAATAACAGCTTGAAGGAAATCAGGCACTTCTAGGTAAACAATTGCAGTACAGTATTACGATGGAAGGAATATCCAATTGTAATGTGCCTGACTCCCAGCAGATGGAAGCCCAGGTCACCTGGCAATCCTGCCCCCTTATGCTGAATGAGCATCAGACTTAGCATAGGATGAGGAAAGCTCTGAATGAGGAACAAGTTTCACTGAGTATTGAAACAAGAGCACCTCACTGAGGGAACAAACAGAATACCTCAAGTCAAGTGTAAAGCACTGGCAAGTAAGTACAGACTTTGTACTTGGCACATCAGTTCATTCAATTCAATTTGCATCTGTTAGGGGAAACATAGTTAGGGATTGTCCATCTAAAGTGTTCAATAAATTAATGTTTTAAACTTTCAACCCCTTGAGTATTAATGGTACCTGCTCATCAATGCAATACTTTATATCTAACAATAAACAAATAATACTTACTTGTTAGTAATGAAGCTTGTAACATTTTCTGGAGGGACATAGTCAAACTTGGCCACCATAACATTAACCGATGAAGGGATGTCCGAGTTGGGGGGAACAACAACATTCCTACTGCCGCAGTGATTCACTTCCTCGCTGCTCTCCAGACTGAATTTGTATGTTGGAGTGCAAACATACAACTGACAAAATGGAACAACAAATGAATTAAGTTGCATAACAATGAACAGAGTTCTCAGTCTAAAGTGATATACAGTATATATTACTGATAAATTAAATAATTTAAAACAATTTATAAAAATATATTTCATCTCCACACATATTATTCAAGGCAAAATCTATTTTAATATATATAATACCAATACACAATATCCTATTACAGTAGCTATCTAGCCGATAGTCTCCTCTTGGCATTTTTATCCTTATAATAACTGGAACCGACTTATTTTTTTACCCAGGGACATGAAGATATTTGTTTCTCTCCTTACAGCCATATATGTGGGTCCTGTATCATAATGGTTTATGTTTGGCTTGTAATCAAGAATGTTGGATGCAATCCCCCAAAGATAACAGTAATGGTTGGGCTAAAATGTTTCACTTGATGCTTCTGCTCACCTAGCAGTAAATGGGTACCGAGGAGTCAGACAACTGTTGTAGGAGGAAGTCCTGAGGAAGGTGATAGTAACTGACATGTGCACTAATATCTAAATATTCTACACCTTTCCTTCACTACACATACAAATACTGTACACAAATACAGGGGCCTGACGGCTGAGTGGAAAGTGCTCAGGGTTCGTAATCTTAAGGTTCTGGGTTCGATCCCTGGCAGAAGGCGGAAACAAATGGGCAGTTTCTTTCACCCTGATACCCATGTTGTCTAGCAGTAAATATGTACCTGTGAGTTAGACAGCTGCTATGGGATGCTTCCTGGGGATGTGTGTGTGAAAATTAGGATTAAGAACATGCCTAAAATGCTATGCATGCTAGTGGCTGTACAAGAATGTAAGAACTCTTGTATATATACTGTATATAAATAAATAAATAAATAAATAAATAAGCTGTATGGTCGTTTCAGACCCGAGACGATTCGACGAAGCTCATTTTACGTTTATTAAAACTGTGTATGTTGCTATGCTAGGATGTATTACCTAAGGTTAGACTTTATTTTGCTCAGTTAGGTTGGGTTGGGTTAGGTTAAGTTGGGTTGGGTTAAGTTGGGTTGGGTTAGGTTGGGTTTGGTTAGGTTTGGTTAGGTTAGGTTGGGTTAGGTTGGGTTGGGTTGTATTAAGTTAGGTTGAGCTAGGTAGGTTTCCAAATCCATTGGCGAATCGTCTTGTGTACAATGTGACTTGTATCCCAAATATAATATAGCATGACCCTCAAAATCAGGATTTAATATTTGTATAAACCTTAAAAATAACACTCATAACAGGGAGTTGAGGGGGTTTAAGATTGGCTGGGAATCCATCTTATCATAATTTCTTTCCACTAAGGGCACCAATAGCCATATATTACTCTTTCTTATCAACATTTGTATTCACCATACACTATTCTTTTTCTTCATTTTTCCTCCAGGCTGTTTCCTCCCCATCTCATACAAGTTGGACACTGCCATATAGATACATATATTATAAATACAGTACTATGGACAGGTATTTATACATTATCTCCAATTATAATAATAATAATAAAAAAAAAACACTTGTGCTAGACGGTAGAATGATGGTCTCGCTTCATGCAGGTCGCTGTTCAATCCCCGATCGTCCAAGTGCTTGGGCACCATTCCTTTCACCCTTCCCATCCCAAATCCTCATCCTGATCCCTTCCAAGTGCTCTACAGTCTAATGGCTTGGCACTTTCTCCAGATAGTTCCCTTCCCTTCGCTTCCCTTCCAATAATAAAAAGAGACAAAATTATATTACTTACTGGAACTGAGTAAAACTTTGCTGCCGAGGCCAAAGGGGCGGCACCAACAAAAGTCTTGATGCCACCATTACTCAAGACAGTTTGAGTACCAATGATAACCTTATTAACACGAGACATCATGGGAAACACTGCACAATCTTGTATCAAGGTTGTCTGAATATTAGCGGAACACAAAGATTTTGCCATTTGATGACCCTAAAATGGAGAATAGAAGTTAATGCTACTTTGTACAATCATGTATTATACATTAAGAATAGCAAGGGGATCATGCATATCACAACAGTAATGCCAAGTAAAAGAAGGGATCTTGTACATTGTATTCAAGAAATTTTCTGTCAGTCAGTAAGTCTGACTCTTTTTTTTTTCTCTCTGCCACTGTCTGTCTTCTCTCTCTCTGTCACTGTCTGTCTTCTCCCTCTCTCTCTCTTTCTGTCTGTCTGTCTTCTCTTTCTCTTGTAATGAAGGAACACACTGGAGTTGAACACTTGCAAAATGTGAGGAACATAAGACAGAACATGACCACTAGTATAATAAGAGTAGTCAGCTAACAACCAAATGGTTCTAAGCTAAATTCTCACAGGATGATTCTTCTTCTGCAAGAGTAGTGTTGACTAACAGTAAGAAAACAAAACTTAAGTAATTTGTTTGACGTAATAAACATACATTTTTCTTGACATAACTGGGAGCTGGCATTGAAAAAGCTAATATCTAAAACTTAATTCTTCCCATGTAACCACGCTGAAGTACCAGCAATATATGATGCCTGGAGAGGACCACCCAACGCTACCTCAAATGACTTAAACATTACGAGCATTTAAAGACTTATACAGTACAATACAGTAAACAATAAACAGAATAAAATTTAAGTAATAATAATAATAGTATACAATAACTATAATTTAGTGATAAGGACTTGCTCAACTCACATCGTACTTTGGAGCACATTCAGCGACGATAACATGGAATTTTCTTCGTTTAGCAGCTTTAGTGAGGAAAGCCAGAACCATTGGACACATGCCGCACGTCATAATCACTTCGTCATTATGGATCTTGCTCTCTCCCTGGACTGCAATTAATTCCTGGCTGCAAATTAAAGCTAAATTACTTTCTTCATGTATTTTAATCAAATTTGTGTTTACTGTATACCATACATACAGAGAACAAATCCACACAAAACTTAACTCTTCAGAAAGGTATTAAAATGCATGACACACTACTTTCTTCACCCATTGACTACAACACCATTTCCCTGCCCTACCCACACTGAAAGTCAAAATGGAAAAAACAAAAACAAAAATTATCTCCATTTTATAATACAAACGATGAGACCAGTCTGTGACCAAAAATTAAGTGAACAATAATTGGCCTGGACATTATTATTGTTATATACCGAGTTGAGTAATTTCCAGACAGAACACATGAAAAGAGCAAATTAGATATGCAAATAATTTAGCTGAATGTGTCATCAGAATATTGAGTGAAAAGGAATGAAAGGATAATAATCAACACATGTGAATAATGCAGAAAATAACTATTCACAAAAGAATTAAGAAAAAGAGCCTAAAACATTGATACAGAAATGGGTAGAAAAAAATCTTCATGCGTGAGCAGCAGAAAGATACGGTGGAAGAGCTTTATAAAGATTGCATTGCAAGTGGTCCCGAGAGTCACTAACGTGGTATAAACAAATACTGTATTACAGATAGGTTATCATCAACAGATTTATCGGTAACACATATTATACCTCTGTTCAATTTCTGCTTTGTGCTCGGCGAGAACTTCGAGAATTCTGTTTCTGAGTTCCGGTATGGTTTCAGTGCACTCGGGAAGATCTCCACTGGCTGGGTCAACAAACATCATCTGTTTGAGGCTCTGATACCCTCCTCCTTCGCTGACTTCTCGACAAGCGTTGTACTCATCAATCACTATCTAGGAGGAAATAATTGATAATTTACTGATCTACAATTAGATACTAAATGATAATTTATTCTTTTTTTGTGCATGAAACTCACAATAATGATACTAAAAGATATATTATCACTTATCCATGAAACATTAATTAAAAAGAATGAAAAAAATAGCAAATTTAATACTGTAATACAAATTTTAGTATAAGTAATTCTTTAGTGTTCTCTCTTGTATGAAACAGTTTAAGGGAAGAAAAATAAGATTCCCTTAACGGCTTACAATTTGAACAGTGTCCTATCTTGCGGATTAGGTGTAACATAATATATATAATTTATGGTGACATTACAGTATTAAAGATGGCAAAGTAGGCAGAAGAAAATTTAAGTCTTTCAAATACACAAGTAAATCTTTTCAATATTATATGCCTTCTTTAATGACAGATGTACTAGTACAGTGCTGTGTAGAAAATGTTGGTATTATAATACACTGGATGATGTAAAGTGTCCTGGCTAATTTTTGCTTCAATTTTAATAGAAATGTTATCATTTTGCAGTCAAAAACATCAATAACTTGTGTATTACAAGTAGCATTATCCTACATTGGAAAAATTACTCATCAATACTGCTATATTATATGGCAAAACCTTCCCGACAAACATGTCAGAAGGCTGCTAGTGTCCACTAATAAAATATTATTTCAGCTTATATCCAACAATTATTTGAACCTCGAGACTTAATGTATCTAACAATACTTAATACTTAATAAAATATTATTTCAGCTTATATCCAACAATTATTTGAACCTCGAGACTTAATGTATCTAACAATACTTAATACTTAATAAAATATTATTTCAGCTTATATCCAACAATTATTTGAACCTCGAGACTTAATGTATCTAACAATACTTAAACCCTTTTGGTGCATACAGTATTTATATTTGGCAACAGAATGCCATAGCATGAGAGTCAATTGTTGTACCACTATAAATGCTGTTATGAGAAATGTTAGATATTTGAATAATTATATAAATACTACAATTAGAAAATCATTGTATGTCATCTTCAATTCTGTCATACATATTTGTTTTTCACATTTTTTTATTTTATTTATATATATACAAGAGTTTTTACATTCTTGTAAGGCTTGAATTTGGTGGAGCTATCCAGGTAGCTTGCAACAGGGAGCCACCATAGGAACCCTTCCCCCCAAAAAATCTGTCTGCAAGGGGTCAAAGACATTGTAAAACCTACTTGGTATTCATTCGAGCTAGACTACCAAAGGATGAGTAAAAAACCAGCGTTGAATGTAATGAAACGCCATTTTCTGGGTGAGTCCCGGAGGCTCCCCGGAGCTATCCCAGGCTGATATGCTAATGTCAGACTTTGGCATCAGTCATGTGTATGGAGTTCTTAGGCCTACCGGGGACCACGGCCAGAACCGGGCCCCCTCAGAGAGGCAAGGGGAGCAATGGCCTATAGAAGCCCCCGTGTAGTTGGAAGCATTCTATGTCTGCCATCGACCGGAACAGGCACCCAGAAAGGTAAGCGCCCCAAAACAAACCCCTATTCTGGTTAAAATTGCTACCTAATACCGAACTAGTGGATAGAACTCCCCAACCGAAAACAAGCAAATTAGTGTGACGTCACACACTGCCGCGCCGCTGTCTGCGCAGCTCCCCCCTCCCCGGGAGGGGGAAGGGGGAGCCCCAGACCCCCCGCGCCGGCTACCCACACCTCAGTTCTTGAGGCTGGATGTCAAAAACGCGAAAAACCGCCGACCGGAGGGAGGGAGGGATGCCGGGGAGCCTCCGGGACTCACCCAGAAAATGGCGTTTCATTACATTCAACGCTGGTTTTCTGGGGGGAGCCCCGTCGGCTCCCCGGAGCTAACTACCCACAGACAGAAAAAGAGGGACTTACCCGGGAGGCGGTCGTCGCTCACCCCTCAACTCGAAGCCGAGACAACTGGCTGCAACCGCCGACCCAAAGCAACACAGGCCCGACGAGGGCCAGGGACATTCACAAGGTAACGAGCAGCCAGGACCCTGTTCGACCGCCAAAATCCCCGCGCCCGAATATCAGACCAAGACATATTCCCAAAGACGGCAGCAAGAGCCGCGAACTTACGAACGTCATGGGCACGGGGATAGACCGCAGGCTGGCTAGACCTAATAACCCTGCGGACGACCTGAGAGACCCGAACCCGCGAACAGGGAAGAAGGGAAACCGGATCAACCCACAGCGCGTCCCCGGACACAGAAGCTGTGGCGCGCAAATAACGGCGAAGCGCCGCAACCGGACACAAAACATGATGCACCCCCGGCCTGACCAACCAAGCATCAACCACCCATGGACCCCTCCGGAACGCAGCAGTCTCATTCTTCGCCAGAAAAGAAGGAGACGGCTGCAAACGAACAAAACTATCACCACGACCAAAAGAGCAGAAACCCCTGCGCCGGAGGAGAGCATGAAGCTCCCCTACCCGACCCCCAGAGGCCAAAGCCAACAAGAAAAGTGCCTTGGAAAAACAATCCTGGACCGAAGGGGCCACAACGAAACGAGGAGATGAAAGGAAAGCGAGCACTCTGTCCAAAGACCAGGACGGCTCAGGCGACGCATGAGCAGGCCGGAGGTGAAACAATGCACGAGACAGCTTGCGAAACGGCGCAGACGTAACATCGATACCGAAAGCAAGCTGAAGCGGCTCCGCCAGCGCCGCACGATACGAAGCGACAGTGTTAGGCATAAGATGACGGTCCTGAAACAACCACGAGAGGAAGGACAAGACCACCCGAACAGACAAGGAGCTAACACGACGAAGACGCAAAAAGAAACGGAAGGACCGCCAGGAAACTTCATACTGCCGCCGAGAAGAAGCCCTCAGGTGGGACACCAACAAGGAGGCCACCTGATCACCATAGAGATGATGATAGACTCGAGTCAAAAAAACCATACGCGAAGACTCGAGGAGAAGATCGAACCAGCTACGTGACGTACCGGCCCGATCTGCTGAAAGAGGCGGAGCCGCGGGAAAACCCTCGGGTTCGGACACCGAGCAACCAGCGCCTGAAACCAAGGCTGGGCCGGCCACCAAGGGGCCAGAAGGACAACTCTCCCCTGGTAAGTCTCTAAGCGAGTCAGGACCTGGAGCAACAGCCGAACTGGGGGAAAGAGGTACAGGAACCCCCACCTCGACCAGTCGAGCCGAAAGGCATCGACCCCGACGGCCTCGCAATCGGGGAAGGGCGCCGCATAAACGGGAAGACGCCGCGACCACGCCGACGCGAAGAGGTCCACCTCGGGGCGCCCGAACGTCTGGCAAAGCCAACGGAAGGACTCGTCGTCGACCGTCCACTCCGTGGAGAGGGGAACGAAGCGAGACAGGGCGTCGGCCAAGACGTTGGACACGCCCCGTACGTGAACCGCCAGGAGAGCCAAACCCCGAGAACTCAGCAGACGAGTCACCCGAAGCGACCAACCCCAAAGAGACAAGGACCGCATCGAACCCCCGCGGTTCAGGCAATGAACCACCGGAGAGCAGTCCGAATGGAGCCGAATCGTCGATCCGCGGGCCACCCGAATCCTCCCCAGAGCAAACCACACTGCCGCGAACTCCCGCACCGTACTGTGAGCTCGACGGAAGGACGGATCCCAACGCCCCTGGCCGGCCTGGTGAGCACTGGTCACAAAACCCCAGCCGAGAGACGACGCATCCGTGTACACATCGAGCGAGGGCTCGGGTAGGCGCCAAGGCACTGAACCCCGAAAAACCCAAAGAGGAAGCCGGTGACGCAGCAACCGACGCAAGTCCCCCGGGGGTCGAACTCTGCGATCGCGAGAGAGGCGGAAGGGGGAACCCCGAAGGAACCAGAACAGCCGTCGAAGCCAAACCCGACCCGGCGGGTAGACCACCATCGCGAAGTTCAGGCTCCCGCACAGCCCCTCGAGCAACCGCCGGGTGACCCGAGGGCCCTCCAGAAACAGACGAAGGCGGGACCGCAGCCGCAGGAGAGACTCCGGAGGGAGAGACAAGGAGGCGGTCCGAGAGTCCCACACGAGACCCAGCCAAGTCCGAACCTGAGAGGGAACCAGATGGGACTTCCTCCAGTTCACCAAGAACCCGAACCCGGCGAGCTGGGAAAGAACCAAATCCCTGGCTAGCAAGCAAGCTGACTGGCTGGGAGCCCAAACCAACCAGTCGTCGAGGTAGGCCAACAGCATCAGCCTCAAGAACTGAGGTGTGGGTAGCCGGCGCGGGGGGTCTGGGGCTCCCCCTTCCCCCTCCCGGGGAGGGGGGAGCTGCGCAGACAGCGGCGCGGCAGTGTGTGACGTCACACTAATTTGCTTGTTTTCGGTTGGGGAGTTCTATCCACTAGTTCGGTATTAGGTAGCAATTTTAACCAGAATAGGGGTTTGTTTTGGGGCGCTTACCTTTCTGGGTGCCTGTTCCGGTCGATGGCAGACATAGAATGCTTCCAACTACACGGGGGCTTCTATAGGCCATTGCTCCCCTTGCCTCTCTGAGGGGGCCCGGTTCTGGCCGTGGTCCCCGGTAGGCCTAAGAACTCCATACACATGACTGATGCCAAAGTCTGACATTAGCATATCAGCCTGGGATAGCTCCGGGGAGCCGACGGGGCTCCCCCCAGAAAGGAGCAGAAATCCCCCAACTCCAGAAATAGAGAGATTGGTATGGTATAGCATATGTCCACCCCCCTTATATAATCAAGAGCTATTATGCAGTAGCTAGGATTTCACCACATGCCAATACACAAGTACATACAGGTAATAAACATCACTGTAAACAGAGTATTAAACTTACTTTAATGACACGCTGAACCATGTTGCAAGGAGTAGTTTCCCAAGGCATTTTTACTCGCACAGCAGTGACAACATTGCGAAGCAAGTCCAACAGCTCACTAGGAGGGAATTGAAATAATACACGTTGATAAAATTGGAAACTGTTATTAAACATAATGAATATGAACCAAGTCCAATGTATAAGAGAACTATGTCTAGTGGAAGCTCATATGCAGCAACTACGCCATCGCTCTCCGTGATGCATGTTTCCTGCCATTTATTCTACTCTTGGTAGTTCCCTGTTGTATATTCTTGTAAAACTATCAATCACCATCCCCTCCACATCTGAGCCATTGCAAAGTGCATCTCTTAGCTTACTCAATAGCTAATTCAACAAATATAATATTTTCATGTATGTGCTTCTAAAATAAAACTTGAAAATAATGGTCACGTATTTTGATGTTATGAAATGTCGGAAACATTAGGGCTTGAATGGTAACTTTTTTTTTTTTTTTTTTTTTTTTTGAGATATATACAAGAGTTGTTACATTCTTGTACAGCCACTAGTACGCGTAGCGTTTCGGGCAGGTCCCTGGAATACGATCCCCTGCCGCGAAGAATCGTTTTTTCATCCAAGTACACATTTTACTGTTGCGTTAAACAGAGGCTACAGTTAAGGAATTGCGCCCAGTAAATCCTCCCCGGCCAGGATACGAACCCATGACATAGCGCTCGCGGAACGCCAGGCGAGTGTCTTACCACTACACCACGGAGACTGTTTTAATATTAACTATTAACATGGCTCCAATCATGATTTTGATGATTATTGTAGATGTATTCAACATTCTAAAAAAAATAGTTGGAGTCTTGGGAAACCTATTAAAGATATTTAAAACCAAATTCTATGGTTTGCTATTATTTGCATTTTTTATTTATATTTTTTGTTGAATCACATATGGCATATGGCCCTGCTATCTTTTAAAAATGAGTTTTAAGGCTGGAAATGTGAGAAATAAGCTAGAGCTTTCACCACTTACCTTCCTGTTTGCCATTCCGAATTAGCTACAACATGTTCTAGTAGTACAAGACTCTCTTCTGCCTTGGCTTGTTCAGATTCAAATTTCCTGCAAAAGGAAGTGTGTGTTAGAGGTTACTTTGTTCTTAAATTCACAGTTAGCATGAACAAAATGAGTTGAACAAACCTTTAAAATGCAACCCAACTTCTGTCCCAGAATTTTCATGTGGAAAGACCACTTAAGATAATTTATAAAGCAAGAAGTGATAAAACTTTCCCATGCCAAAAGATTATGGGATTCACAATGACGATTATGCATGGAAATTGGAAAAAGCTGACGAGCTCTATTTGAATGAAATATGAATCTTGCCGAGGTACTACCATTTGAAATGGGCACAAAATGGTCGATTACTGTAGATGATGATAATGAAAATCCCAATCATTAATCAATCATGAAATCTTTACCTTACCTAAGGATAGTAAACCCATCTTTTACAGGGTGATTGGCCACTGTAAATTACAGCTCACTTTCATCTTTTCTGATTATATTTAATACCTAATGTTTTTCAATGTGATCTTGAGGTTATCTTGAGATGATTTCGGGGCTTTTTAGTGTTCCCGCGGCCCGGTGGTCGACCAGGCCTCCACCCCCAGGAAGCAGCCCGTGACAGCTGACTAACACCCAGGTCCCTATTTTACTGCTAGGTAACAGGGGCATAGGGTGAAAGAAACTCTGCCCATTGTTTCTCGCCGGCGCCTGGGATCGAACCCAGGACCACAGGATCACAAGTCCAGCGTGCTGTCCGTTCGGCCGACTGGCTCCCCATTGCCGATTCTAGTGATTGCCACAATCACTAGAAACTGTCTCCATGGTGATCTGGGTATGGATAGGGTTTTACCTCCCTGCCCCCTGATGCTCAGAGCTAGTTTTAATAAGGATTCACTTTTTTACCTCATTTGCCTCTTTCAGAGAGCCACAGTTTTCTATATTTTCTGTTCCCGTTATTCTAGGTAAATTTCAGTTAGGCTAATATGGTATATTTATGATAAACTATCCATAGATAAACTAACTACCTTAAGTTAGGAATAAGATGGAAATGAGATAATATATCCTGAAACCCACACAGCCCAATGTAATTATTTGTTGTGTAAATAAATTCACCAATATAATTGTTGACCAGACCACACACTAGAAAGTGAAGGGACGACAACGTTTTGGTCCATCCTGGACCGTTCTCAAGTCGATCACCAATATAATTGTCCGATTCCCCAAAATGAAATACATGTACAAATAACATTATAACTTATGACTTGACAATGCCTACACGAGAAGAGGAATACAAAATTACGTTACTTCTTCATGGAGACCAAACTGTTGCCTTATCACAAAATACTTTGGTCAGTGCCATTTTTTTTTTTTAGTTAATGCACATTATTATGTTGGATTAGATTTTATTAGGTTAGGTAAGGTTAGGGTTAGCTAAGGCCTGATGAGGCTAAAATGCTTTCTTAACATGATCAAAGAAGGAAGACATTTGGCTTCATATTTTCTTTGTCAAAAATAAAAAAAAAAAAACACTAATGGAATTATTTACGGGGAATGCTTATCATTACCAAGGTACTATTATAAACACTTCATAGGCCCTCAGCTACTGCATCTCATATTAAACGTGTTATTCTTTTATTTTAAGAATTTTCCACTATTAGTGTGTGTACCTGATTGTACCTGGACGGGGTTCTGGAAGTTCTACTCCCCAAGCCAGGCTAAACTTAGATAATCTTTGGAATGAATATAAACTGTACACAGGCATTTTGACAAAACTTTT
Source organism: Procambarus clarkii (assembly GCF_040958095.1). Classification (NCBI taxonomy): domain Eukaryota; kingdom Metazoa; phylum Arthropoda; class Malacostraca; order Decapoda; family Cambaridae; genus Procambarus; species Procambarus clarkii. The sequence continues at coordinate 22,344,783 of NC_091211.1, forward strand.
CTTATTGTCAAAACCCTTTATATCATTAAATTGTATTACCTTGCGTTAGGTTGGGAAAGGTTAGGTAGGTTGTAAAATCTGTTAGTAAACTGTTTTGGGAAAAAAGTAACTTCTATCTGGTAAGGTTATCCCAAATTATATAGAATTTGGTTTCCTGTAGCTTAATGATTAGTACAATTAGCTCAGAGTCAAGTAATCCTGGGCAGGGCAAGACTTATGGGTACTTTGTGTACACCCAATACCTCTATGACCCTAGCAGTCAATAGTTACTTGGAGATTAGTCAATTGCTGTGGATTGCATCCTGTGGAATGGCCAATCATTGGCAATGAGGACGTTGATAAGCCAAATAGACTTTCTGGCTGCAACAATACAAACCAAAACCATCATAGAAGGCCAAAGCACTTAATAATAATAATAATAATAAATAATAATAATAACTAACTTAATGACCTAAGCTTAATTAATTTAAGCGTAGAATCAGGCTGCCGCCTCGTTAGCAGTACAGTATAATGAATATTAAATAGCATTCATTATTGAGTTTTTTATTTATTTTTAAAAAACAAAAGCAATTTACAGTGTTATAAAAGTTACGAAATCCTATATCTAAAATTCTAAATAGAGCAATTTAGACCTCATGAACATGTAACTCAAACAGCATACGTTTGGTCCTAAGAATAATCTACACATCATGCAAACTAAACAATCTTTACATATTTTCGTTTGTCAAATATTTTCTAATCTATAAATAGAACAAATGACCAGATTGATATAAACATCCACGACGTATCTCACACGAATGAACTTACTCAAATCGAAGCTTTTCAATAAAGGCTTCTTCGGATATGGGCGCCATAACAACAAGATTAATATTTCCTCCAACTGAACAACCCAGCAAGACCTCTTGATTATTATCCGTGCAGACCAGACCAGACCAGACCAGACCACAGCAGACCCCAAAAGACCAGCCTCCAGCTGCGGATGTCAACAACTGCTCGGCGATACCAGCGGATAAATATGTATTATGATCGAGACTTTCATAGAAAATGGCTCAGATTTATAATAGACTAAAGTAGAATGTCTGAACACGTTTCATGCTGTATGTTATATATGTCGCACCTAGTAACTTGCAGATATGCCTCAGCTAACAATTTTGAAATGGCCAAATCTGAGTGCAAAAATAGGATAGGCTTGTCACTTGTGAAACTTTTAACATCCCGCTACTCAATATGATCTTCTGACTTCTGTTGTAGAGGTACTCATTACCCACTGGAGCATATTCACTGTAAATTTTGTCTGTTTCTCCATTTTGTATAAAAGTATCCTATAGTGTATTGTGTCTAAAGGTTTCTGACAGTCCTAAAACGTACAATTCACCCAGACTTTTCTATCTTATCTGAGCTCAGTCTCCCTCCTTCCCCCGTTCACAGAACTCACTCAAGTATGTTAGGCAGGATTTACCTTCCGTTAACCAATGCTGGTGTTGTGCCGTCAAGGCCCTTCTCTACAAATGTTCTACTAAACTCTTACGATCTTTTCCACCACCTTGCATGACGGGCAAGTATAGGGCCCAGGCCTGTAGTTTAATGCTCTCTACCTGTTTCCAATTTTGTATAGTGCCACTACATTGGCTATAACGAGAACCACCACACTCCCAGTTGAACGAGCACCACCAAACACCTCCAGTTGGACGAGAACCACCACCAACAGCTGGGACAAGAACCACCAGACACCAGAAGCAGCAGGAAAGTCTCGTCCAGAAACCTGGGACCGCTGCAGGAAAATCGAGATGATTATTGCGACACTGACGGCGCTCAGATCTCTGACCCCAGTAACGTGGTGACCTTAGCGGTGACGGCTGCAGACAATACTATCCGTGTTTTAGCGATCAAGAGCTGCAGAAGCGAAGCTGTTAGGTAGGCCTAGCCGAAGTCGGAGTAAAGCAGATTCATCCCAAATGGTTGCCAATAATGTAGGACTACTTTCGGCGCTGTTTCACCGTTTTATTTTGTTGCCATAATATCAGTTAGTATTATTCATACAAATTTTTATAGGTGAATTAATTTTTGCATTATTTATTTTATTTCATCATAAGATTGAGATAACCGGGATTCTAACGATTCTTCGCAGCAGGGGATCGTATTCCAGGGACCTGCCCGAAACGCTACGCGTACTAGTGGCTGTACAAGAATGTAACAACTCTTGTATATATCTCAAAAAAAAAAAAAAAAAATTAATAAATTTGCAACTTAATTAGTTTTGTCGGGGACTGGCAGCCTACTCAGTCGAACACGTAGTTAGGCTAAGCAAATGTCAAGCAAATATATGGAACAATAATATCTGCAGGAATGACGCATTCCAATTTAATCAAATGATCAACATACCCTAAAGGTTAAAGACATGAAGAGAAATGACTAGAAAAACGCCATTTCATCTTTATGGAACATCAAATCATTGAAGTACAATTTGTTGTCTGTCTGTATGACGTGGAATTTCATTTTTGTTCTGTCTCAATTTTGGAATTGTTTATTTCTTTGTTTAAATCTATTTGAGTAGCAGATTTATTTGACAATAATATGTAGTATGTTTTTATATGAGAAGGCGGAGTGGAGCAAGTATAATTGCCTGTGGAACGTCAGTATTAATTAGTAGTGTGGGAGGAAAAGAAGGGGAATTATGAAAGGAAAGCGCCCAGCCATTATGACTAGATAGAACTGAGAAGGGATCAGGATAAGGATTTGGGATGGGTCAGGGGAGAAAGGAATGGTACCCAACCACTTGGACGGTCAGGGATTGAACACCGACCTGCATGAAGCGACACCGTGGCTCTACCGTCCAGCCCAAGTGGTTGGGTCGGAGCCGAAGCGTCGTTCATAGATACCTACTGGTGTAAGGTATCTTACTCATTGATGTAAGAAAGAGTGTATTGAAGAAAGTGACCCGTGGCGCCATAATAAATCATTTTACTTGAATTTACTCGAATTTACTTAAAAGCCACTAACACTAGTGGCCTCAACCAGGACAGGAAACCGGCGGCTTGACGAAGATCCCCCTCTTCCCCATTTGCCTTGATGATCTTTTTCAATGTGACTTTAAAATGTACCTGAAATTTGAGGGCATTGTGTTAACGAAACGTCGTCGTCCCTTCACCTTCTAGTGTGTGGTCTGGTCAACGTCATTGTGTTAACCTTGTCAAAGACCTTTCGAAGGTCAACAAATAGTCCTATTGGGGCACTCATTTGTGTCAAAAGGTGAGTGAATCAAGTCAAGCTTACTCATTACAGCCCCATTGGTGCATTTTAGGGCGTTCTACGAGAGCTAACTATTTAGCTTTAAATGTTTAGAGCTAAGCTAAATTTAGAGCTAAATGTTAAATGTTTAGAAAGAAAGGAGAAAAGCTAAAAGTAAATGTATCTTATATTTGGGATAATGTGAGTAGGTTTGGTATAATGTTTGGATAATGTGAGCAGGTTTGGTATAAGCCTATATTATTGTTAATGTCAATGTGATCTGTACTTCTTTGGACTGGGCCTACTATAGGTTTCTTAATGATATAACGGAAGGCTCGGAGTTCTAATGATATATTGTAGAGTAATGCTATGGCAGAATTGTATTAAAATTAGTATTGGTATATCAGAGTCATTTCCAGTTTTATAGTTGTGACAGAAACATGTGATTTATATTAACTGATACAAAATGTACATTTATTTACTTCCACACACACATTATATATATATATGGCCTATATATTAAGTTATATGACGGATAGTATCTACACACTCCTACTGTGTCATATATGTGTACGTCCCATTGTCCCTTGTGTCATGTCTACATCGTATTATTCCCTGTGTGACACACATGCATGCGTTGCATTGTCCCTTGCGTCATATGTGTATGTTTTCAACAGTTGTGGACGTGGTGGAGAATGTGGCGGACGGGGCTGGTGTTGACGGTTCTGGTTTTGTACTGCGTCCTCCTCTCTTTCCTCGTCCTGGGTAAGCCTTAATTACTTTATCATGGCGTCCGTACCCAGCTTTCTAATTACATTGTCATGGCCCCCGTACCCAGCCTTCTAATTACAGTGTCATGGCCCCCGTATCCAGCCTTCTAATTACTTTATCATGGCCCCCGTACCCAGCCTTCTAATTACATTGTCATGGTCCCCGTACCCAGCCTTCTAATTACATTGTCATGGCCCCCGTACCCAGCCTTCTAATTACTTTATCATGGCCCCCGTACCCAGCCTTCTAAATACTTTATCATGGCCCCCGTACCCAGCCTTCTAAATACTTTATCATGGCCCCCGTACCCAGCCTTCTAATTACATTGTCATGGCCCCCGTACCCAGCCTTCTAAATACTTTATCATGGCCCCCGTACCCAGCCTTCTAATTACAGTGTCATGGCCCCCGTACCCAGCCTTCTAATTACTTTATCATGGCCCCCGTACCCAGCCTTCTAATTACATTGTCATGGCCCCCGTACCCAGCCTTCTAAATACTTTATCATGGCCCCCGTACCCAGCCTTCTAAATACTTTATCATGGCCCCCGTACCCAGCCTTCTAATTACATTGTCATGGTCCCCGTACCCAGCCTTCTAAATACTTTATCATGGCCCCCGTACCCAGCCTTCTAATTACATTGTCATGGTCCCCGTACCCAGCCTTCTAAATACTTTATCATGGCCCCCGTACCCAGCCTTCTAAATACTTTATCATGGCCCCCGTATCCAGCCTTCTAATTACTTTATCATGACACCGGACCATTCGTATGGGTGGCGGCTGTACAGTCATATTGTTGGTTCAGTAACTGGGGGCCCCCATGATCTTCAGGCTCAGCCTTTTACATTTCAGAAGCATTCTTTGATAATTACATTTTATGCCTTTCTTATCACATGTTGTCATACTGAGTGATCTCTAGAAACTCTTGAGTATTCAATGATAAGACGATGTTATTATTATTTTTGTTTATTAATTGCTGTGTCGTTAACATGTGGAACAAATCCCATAATGCATAGGGCGGTCCAGAGGATTTTAAAACCTACCTAATCTATCCTAATCTCGCCTAGCCTAATCCAAACCAAACGAGCCTAATCTTATCTATCCTAACAGAGCCTAAGCTAATACACTGTCGAATTGTCTCGTGAAAGATTCGACTATAGCTCAATCAAGTGGTATATTGGCAAGTAATATTGATCTTGGCTACGGTATTACTCAATGTATTAGTCCCAGGAATTGTCTAGGTTCTCTGACGAGGCTGCGACACAGTGCTCACCCATCCGTGTTGTTGGTGAGACTCAGTGGTGCTTAACTTGACAGACTATAAGAGCTACAGAGGATTACACACAGAAATCACGATAGTGTGATGCATCAAATGAACAAATCCACAAGGGCCGTGATGAGGGTTCGAATCTACGTCCGACAGCATCCCAGACGCTACTTTAATCGACTGTACTACGACATGGTCAAAAGAATTGTAACCAGAAGTTGCAAGGTCCGTGACGAGGTTCGAATCCTCGTCACGGCCCTTGTGGATGTGTTCATTTAATCTATATACCTTTCACAGGGGTACATAACGCCTCAGGGACAATTATGAGGGTCCTGCAGCCTCAGAGAAGAAAATACAGAGCATACAGAGAAAATCTTGACTCTGAATTCGTGTGAGCATTCGCTTCTCCTATCACCCGCTCCCTCTTTATTATTACAATTTTCATTGTACAAGTTACATGGTTACACAATTGATTTGTTACAAAGCGTGTACGATTCAATATTAAACCTTACATGTAAACAAAAGCTGTTCGAGAATTGGAACAATCGCGATCATCAGCTTCAATTTATTAGTGCATAACTGTCAATTCTATCGCGTACATAACTGTCAATTCTTTCGTAATGGCGATGTTATTATGTCATAATTTATTATTTATAGATGCCAGCAACCACGAACGCAGTGGCCTGGGTGGTAGGCAGCTGGGGGCCCGGGGGGCCAGAGGGACGGGGCCCCTCTCTCCAAGGACCACGGGCCCCCACTTCCCACTGGGCACGGGGCTCAACACCCCCAATCAAGAACCTCCACCCTCCACCCCTCCACAACCCAGGAGGCTGGCACAGGAACCCGATTACGTCCACGACGAAAACCTCCAATATGATTCCATGTCAAGCTCCGGGATTTTAGAGAAGGAAGCCACGAAATCATTCAACGAAATTGATACAGAGCGCCTGAAAATTGAAAATAGGGGCGATGATAATGATGCATCGTTGGTTGAAGGGGACGAGGTCGCCTATTATGACGATTCTTCCGAAGATGAGGAAGGGAGCTTGGACTATGACTGGCATGCAGATAATTACAAGAAGTACAACAATTACGTCAAACACGTATTATTTTCTGACATATACAAGCCCCGGTACGTTATCGAGAACTCTAAAATATGTAAGGGAAACTCCAAGATTTTTGTGTTCATAAATTCGCGAGTTAATAACACAAATACTCGTCAAGTGATAAGGGAAACTTACTTAAAACAATTTATGAAACGCAAAATTCCATACGGCTTCCTTATTTCCATGCCGGAGGGAAAGTTAGCAATGCGGTCGATAGAGACGGAGAATGCCAGGTTCCAGGACCTGGTTGTGGTGGGCAGCCCCGAGTCATACACACAACTGACCCTCAAGACAGCCCACATGCTCCAGTGGGCAGCCACCAACTGCCCCCACACCACATACGTCGCCAAGGTTGACGATGATGTTTATGTGAATGTCAAGAAGTTCCTGAAGGTGCTTGACGCCCCTAGGAACTTCACCATCCTGGGCAAGGTGAGTAAAATTGTCAGTCACCGAGACCTTCCAGCTGGGATCTAAGATCCTTACCATCTACAACAATCACTCGTAATATGAGTGTAAATTTTTATCAAACGAATGTAAATATTATCAATAATTTGTCACATTTTATAAATCCTTCTTTTCTCACGAAAACAAGTATTATGCTTGCAGTCGGTTGTAAAATATTGTTTGATAAGGCCAAGTAGCAAGAACATTTATTTTAACTGTCAACAATTTACATATCTGGCACTCCTCCGGCAGGTGTGTAGCAGCTGTGTGCCTTTCAGAGGGAGCCATGTGGCACTGAGTCAGGCACTGAGACAGTTCTCCAACGTAGTCACCCGGCGCCACATGCCACTCACCAAATTCCCGCCATTTGCCATGGGCCCAGCCTATGTCATCACCCTCGGTGAGAATCTACCAACTCTCAACATTTTCCATCATCATGTTATTTCTAGTTTATATTATTGCCTTTTTGTTTTAATTCCTCACTCCACCAATAGATGTCGTCCCTCTGCTACTGGAGGCGGCGCAGGAGATGGTGTACTTCAGCTACGAGGATGTGTTCTGGACGGGCCTGGCGGCTGAAATGGTCAGCAGGGAGAGTGGGATGAGCGTAGGCGTGAAGGAGGACCCGGACAGCATCAAGGTGAAGTACCAGGAGATGCCTGGAGAGCGCCTCCCCTCCACCCAGGTACACCACGAAGACGTGCCTGGCTGGCGGGCGGACCGCAAGTCTCAACAACCGTTGCGGATCGCCCTTACCATTGCTCGGAAAGCCGTCACGGTCCACAACATCAACTGGGTCACAGACGAACAATTTGTGTCAAGCCTACAGAATATATAGGCGAGAGAATTGCCCTATTTGAAGCCCCTGACATATTCCGGAAGAGGAATTTTAAATTCCGGAACATTTACAAGCTTCTATAGTTGGTTACTGGTAGCCTGAGGCAGCAAATGTGAGCTCTATGTATGTGCATGACTATTTTAAATATTTTAAATATGCGCCATTCCGTGACAGTTACTCCTTACGTACATATATGTTTTGCGCTGTTTAAGGGTTAAGCATGAGTATTCAATCTATTTACGAAACATTTAGTAGTTCAAACAACATTGAGGTCCTGTACCTACAATGGTGATGTGACCCGCTACAGACGCCACCACACGAGCCAGTACTCGACTACACATGGCAGTAATAGCGCATATTGTCTGTGTTTAAACAACTTGCTTGTGAAGATCTTGATAACTGTGAACAAAAATGCATTGCCACTTGTTTAGTCAAAATAGTTTTGGGCAATTTGAGCATTACGTGTCCCTGTACCCCCCTTCCACGACCGTTACGTGTCCCTGTACCCCCCTTCCACGACCGTTACGTGTCCCTGTACTTCCCTTCCACGACCATTACGTGTCCCTGTACCCCCCTTCCACGACCGTTACGTGTCCCTGTACCCCCCTTCCACGACCGTTACGTGTCCCTGTACTTCCCTTCCACGACCATTACGTGTCCCTGTACCCCCCTTCCACGACCGTTACGTGTCCCTGTACCCCCCTTCCACGACCGTTACGTGTCCCTGTACCCCCCTTCCACGACCGTTACGTGTCCCTGTACCCCCCTTCCACGACCGTTACGTGTCCCTGTACCCCCCTTCCACGACCGTTACGTGTCCCTGTACCCCCCTTCCACGACCGTTACGTGTCCCTGTACCCCCCTTCCACGACCATTACGTGTCCCTGTACCCCCCTTCCACGACCATTACGTGTCCCTGTACCCCCCTTCCACGACCATTACGTGTCCCTGTACCCCCCTTCCACGACCGTTACGTGTCCCTGTACCCCCCTTCCACGACCATTACGTGTCCCTGTACCCCCCTTCCACGACCATTACGTGTCCCTGTACCCCCCTTCCACGACCGTTACGTGTCCCTGTACCCCCCTTCCACGACCATTACGTGTCCCTGTACCCCCCTTCCACGACCATTACGTGTCCCTGTACCCCCCTTCCACGACCGTTACGTGTCCCTGTACCCCCCTTCCACGACCATTACGTGTCCCTGTACCCCCCTTCCACAATCCCCGTACGAGTATGGAGGGTAGCAAACAAATCAAACAAGAACAACAATAACAAATCAAACACCACTAACAACAACAACAACAGCAATTCTTATTTACCCATTATTAGCCCTGACACAGCCAACTACACGACGTCTAAGCCAATTTCTGAAATACATTGCTTGTCTAAGGGTGAGTCTGGTCCGATTTTGTGCATTTTCCCATTTAACGTTCCGATCTATAGAGAAGCATTATGCTTTCCTGTGATTGGCTGGCTTGGGGAGATAGACACTGTGATTGGCTGGCTTGGGGAGATAGACACTGTGATTGGCTGGCTTGGGCAGATAGACACTGTGATTGGCTGGCTTGGGCAGATAGACACTGTGATTGGCTGGCTTGGGGAGATAGACACTGTGATTGGCTGGCTTGGGGAGATAGACACTGTGATTGGCTGGCTTGGGGAGATAGACACTGTGATTGGCTGGCTTGGGCAGATAGACACTGTGATTGGCTGGCTTGGGCAGATAGACACTGTGATTGGCTGGCTTGGGGAGATAGACACTGTGATTGGCTGGCTTGGGGAGATAGACACTGTGATTGGCTGGCTTGGGGAGATAGACACTGTGATTGGCTGGCTTGGGGAGATAGACACTGTGATTGGCTGGCTTGGGCAGATAGACACTGTGATTGGCTGGCTTGGGGAGATAGACACTGTGATTGGCTGGCTTGGGGAGATAGACACTGTGATTGGCTGGCTTGGGCAGATAGACACTGTGATTGGCTGGCTTGGGGAGATAGACACTGTGATTGGCTGGCTTGGGCAGATAGACACTGTGATTGGCTGGCTTGGGCAGATAGACACTGTGATTGGCTGGCTTGGGGAGATAGACACTGTGATTGGCTGGCTTGGGCAGATAGACACTGTGATTGGCTGGCTTAAGAAAATTAGCAATATAGAAGATGTTGGAGTTTCTTTTTTAACGTCGAAGCGTGTATAACATCACCCGCCTCTTGAACTCAGGTCACAAAGCATGAGGAATAATAAACTTTATTTCGCCTGTCTGTAATGATGTTTAATGCTCAGACATGTTATAGTCTATTCTGGCTTCTTGCACGATCGGCGTTCGATCCCCCGATGGTCTAAAGGGGCTGGGCACTTTTCCTTCCCTCCGTCCTCGTATCCTAGCTACAATCATGTCTTTTCAACCTACAGTTTTGAAACCACACTGAATTCCCTAATGGGGAGAGGAAAGGGGGGGAAGGGGAAGGGAGGAATTTTCAGGGAAAAGCACCAAGCCATTACGACTATATAGCACTTGGAAGGGTCAAGATATCATTAATGGAGAGTTAAATAATTACCACTTATAATCTCAACTAATTGAAACGTGATTAGCGTCATTTTCCGACAAATGGTGTGTGTGTGTGTGTGTGTGTGTGTGTGTGTGTGTGTGTGTGTGTGTGTGTGTGTGTGTGTGTGTGTATGTATGTGTGTGTGTGTGTGTGTATGTGTGTTCACCTAGTTGTGTTTTGCGGGGTTTGAGCTTTGCTCTTTCGGCCCGCCTCTCAATTGTCAATCAAGTGTTTACAAACTACTTTTTTCCCACACCACACACACACACCAGGAAGCAGCCCGTGACAGCTGACTAACTCCCAGGTACCTATTTACTGCTAGGTAATAGGGTCATTCAGGGTGAAAGAAACTTTGCCCATTTGTTTCTGAATGGTGCGGGAATCGAACCCGCGCCGCAGAATTACGAGTCCTGCGCGCTATCCACCAGGCGTCAACAATACAGGCTACCAGGCCACTGTGTGTGTGTGTGTGTGTGTTGGAGATGAGGCAACGGTGAGCTACGGTGACATATATTTACTATTATTACTCATAAAATATATGGCGACTCCTGCTTACTAAGCCTCATATGCTCGTTGGCTGTCAAGGATGATTTATGGATACTTGAACTCCAGGATGACCAATATTCCAGGGTTCGAGTCTCCTAGAGCCCAGGTGAATGCAATATTACCCGATAATTAGTTATTAGTGGGCTGACTGAACAAATCCACAAGGGCCGTGACGAGGATTCGAATCTGCGTCCATCCTCGTCACGGCCCTTGTGGATTTGTTCATTTGATGCATCACGTTAGTGTGTAGTGGGCTGACTAATTATTCTGTTTATGAGTAGGTTCTATGCTTGTGAGAATAATAATTATCACAATAGCTGAAACATATAAATGTCGCAACAATTGGGCAGAAAAAGAGCATTTTATCTCTTGTTTTATGCTGTAAAACCGACAAAAATCACACAATGCAATTACATGAAGGTGGATTATCTATACCAAAATATCGAGGCTATCAAAATGGGCTCGAACCTGCGTCCCTGACCAAGGATATGTTATATTATCGCGATAAGGTTTAAAATGCTTGCGTTAGGAGACCGGATCAGAGAACCGGGCCGCAGGGGGCGTTGAGCCCCGAAATCGTACCAAGGTATGATGATGAAGTTTGCTGAGAAGTATGATGATCGTCGCTTCATCGCTCTGGAGTGGGCGTGTGTGTGGGCCTTTTGATGGAGTGTTTTTTTTTGTTTGGTCTCTTTTTGAAGCTGTGGCCTTTTTCTTCTCTGAAGAGTTGATGGAAGAGTGTGTGTGTGTGTGTGTGTGTGTGTGTGTGTGTGTGTGTGTGTGTGTGTGTGTGTGTGTGTGTGTGGTAGATGAACGTATGTGCTAGCCTGTATCACGTGGGCGTGTGGGTGTTGCAAGAGAGAGAGAGAGAGAGAGAGAGAGAGAGAAGTAGTAGTGATGTTGATGGTTGTAGATGGGGGGTGTGGCCTTCGGAGCCCCGGGGTCGTGAGGATGGTTACAGTGAAGGCGATGGTCGTGTGTAGTGCAGATAGTTACAGTGTCGAGGGTCATCGTGTGTAGTGATGGCTACAGTGTGAGTAGTGAAGATGGGGGGGGGGGAGCCTCCGTCATCCGAGCAACGCCAGCTACCCTCTCTAGAACTATATATATATATATATATATATATATATATATATATATATATATATATATATATATATATATATATATATATATATATATAAAAGAGTATCTTTCCCCAGTATTAACCTAAGCTGCGTACATCCGCCCACCTCCGATACAGCCCTCGTCCTCTGACTAAAAACAATTTCGCCTTCAAAACCAGTGTATTAGAGGTAATACCGTGTTGCCCTGGAGTAGGAGAAGGAGGAGGAGGAGGGAAAGGAGAAGGAGGAGGAGGAAGAACAAGATGACAAAAAAATTGTACTTCCATCCCTTTTATCTGGAGGAGGAGGAAGAGGAGGGGAAGGAAGAGTCGCTCGCTTCATTGACAACCTCGGTACCATTGAGGGCCAGATATTACTCAGAGCTAAATCATTTGTTGTTGTTTTTAAGATTCAGCTACTGGGAACAAAAAGTTTTAAGTAGCACGGGCTATGGTGAGCCCGTAATGGACTTACCTGGCACAGGAGCGGGGCTGTGAGAGCTCAATCATTTCATTCTACTTCTTCTCGATCTTGTTTGCCACCTTGTCATTGGCTCCTCTGTTTCTCTCTCTAATGTTCCTCTCTTTCTGCTTCTTTCTTTGGGATTTTAATTTCAATCTTCAAAGTAAGAACTAGAGTAGTATAGTTATTGTCTGACTAAGGAACATTGCAACACATCTTTAATTACATTGTAGACATAGTGACAGTTAGTTGTTCCTGCTAAACTATCATTTTCCAGCAGACACCTGCATGGTGGTGTTAAAATTCAAGTACAATAGTAAGCTCCATATGGTTCCTACATATGTAGAATGTGCTATGGATATGCTATGGATATGCTATATATGCCCAGTAGTTCCTTTAGCATATGAAAACAAGATTATGAAATAATGTAAAACTGGTTCAACAAAACATATTTTGAGAAACATTATCATATCTCCAGCTAATACAATGCTGATTTAAAACAGAGATAAAGTGAAGATATGAAATGCAACTTGATTGTATCACATACTCAGCTGGAGTAAATACAATATTTATTTATCAAGAGGAGTCTCTTAATTTTCTTATTAGAAAGTTTAATGTGAATTTCTGATACTTGGTAACAATCATTAGTATCATAAACAGCATTGATTTAACAAATTAAAGACACTAGAATATGTTGTAATAGCAGTGCGGGCCACGGTGTAATTTGTGCAAAATTATAGTGATATGATGTCATTTCTTCCTGAGAGGTAGTGAGTGGTGAGGGAAGGTGGTAGTGGTGGTGGGGGGGGGGAGGTGGTGGCAGAGGTGGTGATGGTAGTAGATGGTGATGATGGGGGTGGTGATAGTGGTGTGTGTTGGTGGTTCTACAGTGGTGGTGGGTCGGGGAGTACACAGTGTGATCATGGAACACAGGATTCAAGAGAGGGAGAGACCACCTCTACTGGAGCTGGAGATGACGAAGGCAGGATCAAGGCAGGATGAAACTGGCTCAGGTAAATGGCCCAACACCAGGATAAAAAACACACTGCAACAGCAACAAACAATGCACCATAAAGTCCCCACCAACAAACAAAGACAGCAAGAGTCCCAAACACCTCACACCACCACCAACAAAGACAGCAAGAGACCCAAACACCTCACACCACCATCGACAAACACAACACAGAGAGAGAACACATTTTTCACAACACCACCACCTCCAGCAAACACAGTGTCGGGGGACAAATCAGAGTGCCAGGGAGAGTGTGGGGAACGCTTTTGTTTTTTCGTCAGAAATATTGGGATGACTGTGTTAGGGGGACTGTCAATCGTCCCCAGCGCTTACACATTCATAACGGCACTTCTGGCCGACGTTCGGCGCCCAGGAGGCGACAAGCTACAAATTTCCTTTAAAAAAGAAAGTCCTAAGAAGAAAGGAAACTTATCAGAAGAAAGCACTAAGCTTCTGTTCTCTCTCTCTCTCTGGGAGGCTCCCAGTCTAGCGTCGGGTTCTCTGTACAGGAGTAGAAGGTGTAGAAATGGTTGGAAGATTGCATGGTGGAGTGGAGGACTTGTGAGGAAGTGTGTGTGTGGGTGTGTGTGTATAATAATAATTATTATTTTAATAATTATTATAATAATAATACAATTAATAATTATCACTCATCCTGCTGCTTGGTCTTGAAGGAGGCCGGCCTCGGGTGAGAGAGGGCTGTGACGATCTCTGTCTGGAACCCGTAGGTGCGGGACCGGGCCGTCCACCTCCTGGGGTTCGTGAGGCCCCCCAGGCCTTGCTTCAGGAGGCTGGGGTCGTTCTTGACCTTGCTGGGGTGGTTCTTCTCCGGCCCCGACTACGGCGGTCTCCGGGTTTGGAGTCCCTGTGCCTTCTTTCACCAACTTCGAGGTCAACTCCGGAGCTCACAGTTCCTGCGACGGCGCTAGAACCAATCGCATTGGCGTTTGCTATTCCATTGGAGACTTTCGGTGCCGTGGAGAGGGGGGACCTGCTGCTTGGGTAACAGCTTCTCCTCCGAATCAACCAACTCTGGCTTTGCGCCCTGTAGAGGCCACTCCAGACCGACAACCAGAGCGTAATTCCATAGTCTCCTGAGACTGATGGATGCCTACTACTAATAGGGTTGAAGGTCCCTTTGTGTGCACTTCTGTTGTTGTAATAGGGTTTAGGGTCGCGCTGTGTGTTCATCTGGTGTTGTAATGAGAAGCATTCTGAATGTGACCGCCTTTACCTTCTCTTGATCTGAACTCAGCTAAGAGGATCCACCACGAGTGATCTGAACTGAACGAGGATGATCCGAGAACAAGCTGACTTGTTCCTTACCTCTACACAATCACTACCTAGCGGGTCATTTAACGTTACGTAAACAAAGTGTTCATTCATGAACAGTTTAGAGTGTGTTTACGAGTTGTCACGAGTGTATATGTCCGTCCAATTAGCCATCAAACACCTCTAATTGGCTAGTCTGCATACTCGACCCTCTTTCACCACCCCAGTCCTCAGGCCTGTGAAATCTCCCTCGCGCCGGGGTCAGCATGGCGGACTGTCTGCCTGTCTGCAAGCACTTCCTCTATATTGCACAGTTTCACACCTTTCCTTCACCTAAACTCCCTCCATCAACTATTAAGACAAAATTAAGTTAAAACACCATATGTCCCTCTGATACAGATGCTCTGAGTACTGGGTTAAGGTCTACTTTATTGAAGTCTACTTAATATTACCTGACGTCTAATTAACTGAAGTCTCATAGTGGAAGCTCTCATTTTCCACAGTAAATATAAGTAGGGGACAAAAAAATGAGTCGCTTAGTGATGAGAGTGAGACTCATTATACTCATAGCTCATACCTAGTGTGAGTATTAACCTCAAGCGCTGGTTAAAAATACACAGTGATTTTTTTATATATAAAAAAATACATGTTACAATACATAGATAATTATTAATATGAAATATGGTTCATACACTATAAATACTCTTTTTTTTACACTGAAAACACACACGGGAGGTTTCCACATAATCACATCATTTACCAAACTAGCAGCTCTCCAAAACCCCCCTCTCCCCCTACTCCCCCCCTTACTCTCCCCCTACTCCCCCCTTAACTCTCCCCCTACTCCCCCCTTACTCCCCCCTCCTCTCCAATATTTTCATAAATAATTCTCGAAGCGATCACTGTAAACACACCAGGTATTAATTAGCGCTCGTGTCGGGGGCGCCCCACCTGGCTGGCTGTCCCCCCCTCCCTAAACCCCCACACCCCCACCCCAATCTCCACCCCCCCTCCCCAAACCCCCACACCCCCACCCCAATCTCCACCCCCCCTCCCCAAACCCCCACACCCCCACCTCAATCTCCACCCCCTCCCCCCCCTTACACTATCAGAGGGAGTGTCATACACGATGAACTACAATAAATAAATAATGAATAAATACATTTATAAATACATCGATGAGCAAATACAAACTAAATAACAATAAATACTGCCTAACTAGACATAATACTTATACTTGGAAAATATCATCGAGGAAAATAGGAGGGACCTTCGACAAGCCGCCAGCTTCCTGTCCTCGTCGATGCCCCTAGAATGGCCCTCAGGTAAATAATATTTGTTCCTTGCAGTACAGAGACTTCTAGTATTCAAACTGGACAAATTAACACTAGAGGAATGCAAATAAAAAAAACAGACTTTTCCCTTGATATCTAGAGCACTCGGGAAGTCTGTCGATACTAAGAAGTCTAATTCTCTCTGTTGGGGGGACAGGAAGCCTGTGTTTAGGCTTCCCTTGCGGTTCCTCGTAGGTCGAATTACTGACTTTACCCAGGATGCCACTCTCAACAGTTGCCTATCTCCAGGGGTACCTATTTTACTTATTGGAAAGAAAACTGTGCACAACCATTTCTATCTCACCTGGGAATCGAACACTTGATCCTCGATTGTTAGTCGTGAAAGCAGACCACTGTGCTACAAGACCCCATCTTATAAAAAAAACATAGATACTGAGGAAGCTTGCTCCTATTTTCACCCAAACAAGCTGTTGTGTTAACCGATAATCTGCTCCTGAAATCAACAATTCTGTAACCAGAGCAGTATATTTACCTGTTACCGTTAACTGTAACTCTCAGAGGAAATGGGGTAATTTGATTTTCTATTGATGAAAATCTATTTCTATAAAATTTCTATTTCTATTTTCTATTTCTATTTTCTATTGATGACTCAACTCACCGGGATTTACAGAGAGCAGGTTTGGTCGGGGTGTTCGGCTGTATTCTAGGAGGCAGTTACAGTCAATTTTGAATGTAAATCCTCTTCTTATTCCTATTACTATCTCCTTCGGTGGTTATAATAGGAGCTGCCTCGTATGGGCCAATAGGCCTGCTGCAGTTCTCATTACTACTATCCCCTACACCTGACTTTCCTCCTAAGCTCTCTCTTGCCTATTTAATGCCTGTCCCTACCTGTCATCATCACAATCGACTTGAGAATGGTCCAGGACGGACCGAAACGTCGTCGTCCCTTCAATTTCTAGTGTGTGGTCTGGTCAACAATTTTGACACATTTCAGGAGTCAGCCGCGAGGAATATACTCTCACTTGAAGACGTCCAACCAATCAACGTTGAAAATGTAACAGTCTGAACAACCAATCATCATCGAGAATCTAGTCGCCTGACCAGATCTAACCAATCATTTTCCAGTCCGCAGCCCCCTTACCACATTTAACCAATCACCGTCGAGTATTCCCGATATAAGAGACAGCGGCATTCCAAAAAGATATGTATTTGAAGACAGCTGAAGCAAATCCAAGCCTGAATAAGCTGTGTTCTCAGAATTACTAGAAGATGAATACAAATAATGTGACAATTCGTTGTATGGTATACACAGGTCCTGGTCCGAAAATCCGAAGGCCGCTCTAACAGGTAAATCCGGTTATTGCGGCCAACCGGGTAATAAGAGAGAGAGAGAGAGAGAGAGAGGACAGTTCGAGATGTAGTTATAATTAACTGGGTTGAACCCGGGCTCCTAGAGCGTAAAATTAAATTATTACCAGCTGCTGTACTCTTTGTGATGAATAATTCATGTGTTGTCTATCAGTCCCCTCCTCCTCTATCAGCCCCCCTGCTCCCCTACCAGCCCTCTCCTCCCCTACCAGCGCCCTCCTCCCCACACTAATGAAATAACGTGTGTACAACTCAAAGTTTACGTCCTATTGCTTCAGTCAACATAACAACCCTCATTATAATCATATTATCAACCCCTATTAATCATCATCATCAATCATAATAATCATCATTTTGCATCCTCTGAAATCCTTACGTTGTATTCATATTTAACTTATAGAAAGAACACACTCTATACATGCATGTATAAGCTGTCTAGTCCAGAGTCCTAAACATCAGCGTTTACACAAATTCGTAATATCCAAAATTGATAATTTTGTTAAATATTATGAAAATTACTTATCTCCAAAGAACAATATTATGGTTTCATTCGTGGCCGTTGCAAATGCAAGTTTGTTCTGCTGGGCGCTATTATTATATGCAAATATAAGACACGTCGATTAGTTGTTAAAAAATAGTTTCAAACCACATTCACTGGGGTGTGATTAAGGCCTTTTGTGCCCTCTGTAATCCTCTTACGCTACCACATACAGGATGAGTACGGGGTGAACAATAAACTACCGCTCTCAGGATGAGTATGGATGAGTATGGGATGCAGAGTAAACCAGTCTCCACTGGCGGCAACTATCAGTCAACGATGACACCCTCTCCAGCTTCCACGGTAGAGTAAACATGAGTTGGTTGAGGGGAGCAGGAATGAGGGAACTGGGCGTGGATGAGGGGGCGTGGGTGAGGGGACGTGGGTGAGGGGATGTGGGTGAGGGGACGGCAATATCTCTGCAATATACGGCTCAAGACCTCCTAATTCTTTGTGTGTAAACCTCTCGTTAAGATAAACATTAAAACCTTATTATTTTTATATTTTTTGAGAGGGAATTTTACTTTGATCAGCTGGGGATTGAACTCCAAGTTGCAATATACGAAGCTGTTGCTCTATCAGCCAGGCTAAGATACTATCGAAGTGGATAACTGGTCCTAAACCTCATATTAAACCTCCCCAGGAACAACACAACGGTAATTGTTGATAATACACGTCAGTTAAGTAGCAAATCCGCTGTATTGTGTATTTGCAATGTGCATACTATGGATGGAGGATGAATTACCACCAGAGAGTACTGTGGGGCTCCAGGGGGGCCTGACAGCTAAATGGACAGCGCTTCGGATTCGTAAGCCTGTGGTTCCGGGTTCGATCCCCGGTGGAGGCAGAGACAAATTGGCAAA